>NC_092336.1:542301136-542603863 GCF_046630445.1 Rutidosis leptorrhynchoides
GTGATAACTGTTGTTATAAGAAAACTCAGCTAGCGGCAAATATTTATCCCACCCATTACCAAAATCAATAACACACACTCGTAACATATCTTCTAACGTCTGAATGGTCCTTTCACTCTGACCATCCGTCTGAGGATGATAAGCGGTGCTCATGTCTAACCTAGTTCCCAAGGATTCCTGTAAAGATCGCCAAAACCTCAATATAAATCGACTGTCTCGGTCCGAAATAATGGATACAGGAACACCATGCCTAGAAACAATCTCCTTCAAGTACAAACGTGTAAGCTTCTCCATTGAATCTGTTTCCTTAATCGGTAAAAAGTGAGCCGACTTAGTGAGTCGATCTACAATCACCCAAATAGTTTCATAGCCACCCGCAACTCTCGGTAACTTAGTAATAAAATCCATTGTAATTCCTTCCCACTTCCACTCGAGAATCTCAGGTTGAACTAAAAGTCCAGACGGTTTTTGATGTTCAGCTTTAACCTTAGCACAGGTCAAACACTTAGCCACATACGTAGCCACATCACCTTTCAAATTTGGCCACCAATACAGCTCCTTAAGATCATGATACCTCTTTCCTGAACCAGGATGAATAGAGTACCTAGACTTATGAGCCTCATCCAAAACAAGTTATCGCAGTTCCCCAAACTTCGAGACCCAAAGATGCCCTACAAAGTACCTAGTACCATCTGCTCGAATCTCAAATTTCTTAGCCATTCCTCTTACATTCTCCTTCACAAAATTCTCTTCCTTTAAAGCTTCTTGTTGTGCCTCAAGAATCTGCCTTGCGAGGTTTGTTCTAATTGTCATATTCAAGGCTCTAAACCTGCGAGGTTCAGCCCTTTCTTTACGACTCAACGCATCCGCCACAACATTGGCCTTACCCGGATGATACAAAAGTTCACAATCGTAATCGTTCAACATCTCAATCCATCTTCGTTGTCTCATGTTCAACTATTTCTGATCGAGGATATGTTGAAGACTTTTGTGATCTGTGTACACAGTACTCTTGACCCCATACAAATAATGTCTCCAAATCTTAAGCGCAAAAACAACGGCCCCCAACTCTAAATCATGAGTTGTATAGTTCTGCTCGTGAATCTTCAATTGACGTGAAGGGTTTCAAAACATTGTTCTCATTTCATTTATTAAGTACCTATGTACCAAATCAATGTTTCCTGGGACTTTGTGGAGCAAGTTCAACCATAAGGCACTGCATCAAGCAACTCTAGGTTGTATAGCCTTGTGGTGTAAGGCTGTGTAAATAACTGGACCTTACCACCGGGCTCAAAGGATCTCATTCTCCGTTTTCGGATTGGCTCGTGCTGAAAATGGGTTCTTCCCTTGGAAGGGCCGTCGCTCAACGGATAAAAGTTACTCTAGGGATAACAGGTTGATCTTCCCCAAGAGCTCACATCGACGGGAAGGTTTGGCACCTCGATGTCGGCTCTTCGCCACCTGGGGCTGTAGTATGTTCCAAGGGTTGGGCTGTTCACCCATTAAAGCGGTACGTGAGCTGGGTTCAGAACGTTTATAATGCTTCACGCTTTGGGGTTAGTCGTCCGGGAGGATCCATTCTGTTTAAACTCATTTGGGGGGGCGCGCAAGAGGTAACCATCTATCTTTAATGAGGTTCCTAGTGGAGTCATTCTAATCTTCCCATGGTTCTAACCGGGCGCTTATACTAGTGACATTCTATCATCATGTCTCACTATATCAAGATTAGTAATAATAAATACCTTTAATCGGGGCTCGTTTTCATTGATACTGAGGGAAAGACTTGTGTGATGAATGCTCTAATTTGAATACCTCCAAGGCTAAAAAAGAATGGTTTATTGACCAGTTTCCACGGGCTTTCGATAACTACCGGGCGGCTCACCTGAATGCCCAGTCTTTCTCTGCCGTCAACTCGACGTCGTCGTCACCTGCAAGATAAGGCCAAAAACTTGACACCCGGGGCTGCTTCATTCTCCTAAGCCTCAGAATAGACACCTTGCTGAAGCCCTAGGAGGGGAAGGAGTTAGTCTTCTAGTCTCTCTCAGACTTATTGGAAATGGAAAGCAGAAATGAATGGATCAGAAGGGGGCTGGATTCTCTATTTCCGGGCCGGGCAAAATAGAAGGCTACTATAATCCCTAAACCAACCGCTACCCTATAAACACTTTTCATCTTAGAAATCCCGGTCTTAGGGGGAGACCGCACTGCCAAGGTATGTATAGGAATAGGGGAAAGGACTGATTTTAAGAGAGTGAGCTTACCACCAAAAGAGAGAAACCTGGCCTTCCATCCGTCAATCCTTTTTCTGATATTCATTTCTAAAAGAAATCATTTTCCCACCCTCCAAGTATCCATAAATGGAATCGGTTTGAGTGAATTACTTACCGCAGTCAAAGCCAATAGGGAATGAGGAAAGACTTGTCGGAAATCGCCAGTTGGCTTGGTCCGACCAAGAAAGAAATGGGAGTTTTAGTTTGGGCGTCAGATTCTTCTTCTTCTCTTACTTACGGAATTATGAGTTGGATGAACAGATCTCGATTGGGGAGAAAACGGGAAAATCCCATATGACCCAATATATCTGACAAGTCACACTATATGTCAACCCAAGATGCATCTTCCTCTCCAGGAAAATGAAATTTGGATAAAAATCCCGAAAATTTCTTTTTTTCCTTGAATGTGTCATTGAAAGGTAAAGGATTTAATCCTTTTAATGAAATAAAGTTTTTGATCGGAATATGATGTGAAAATTGAGTGGCAAAAAACGACAGAACTTGCCTAGTTTATATTTATAAGAGATCCAATTTTTTGGATCTCTTATACTCTCTCCCTTAGGGCTCTCTTTCCGTAAGCCGGTGAGGAGTGAGGGATCAACAATGTATGCATTAGTGATTCCAATTATTTCATTCTTTGTTCTTTTCCGTTTCTGAAATAAAATTAGACTTCTAATTCTATTCTTAATTGTTACTATACTAGACGGCTAATAAATTCCTAAAAAAAATATTTCAACAAAAAGCACGTCAAAATGCGCTCAAGCAACCTATCTTATTAATATAATAAGAATTAAGGGCTTGTGAACAGGGAACTGGAAGAAGTCGTCGTGTTGGAAGTAAAGGGCAGGTTACAAAACAAGCTCATTCTTCTAATGCGAAACGAACGCAATCTCGAGGAAGTACTGCACCATTCCCCCTATTGTCGTACCATTTCTGATCACTGCATACGACACAATGATCTTCTTTCATTGCATCAAAACACAACCAAAGCCTTGACGCGAAGCATCACAATAAACAACAAAATCATCATTACCCTCAGGTAGTGACAATATCAGAGCAGTAGTCAACTTCTTCTTTAAAATCTGAAAAGCAGCCTCTTGTTCATCCTTCCACTCATACTTCTTCCCCTTATGCGTTAAAGCAGTCAGAGGTTTCGCGATACGAGAGAAATCTTGAATGAACCTTCGATAGTAACCTGCTAATCCTAGGAACTGACGAATCTGAGTAGGAGTTTTCGGAGTTTCCCACCTTTCAATCGCCTCAATCTTGGCAGGATCAACTTGTATCCCTTGTTTACTAACAATATGTCCAAGGAATTGAACTTCTCATAACTAGAATGCACACTTAGAGAACTTAGCGTACAACTCTTCTTTTCTCAACAGATCAAGCACTAACCTCAAATGTTCCTCGTGCTCTTCATCACTCTTCGAATAAATAAGGATGTCGTCGATGAACACAATAACGAACTTGTCCAGATAGGGTCTACACACACGGTTCATGAGGTCCATGAACACAGCAGGTGCATTTGTCAATCCGAACGGCATAACAAGAAACTCAAAGTGACCGTAACGGGTGCGAAAAGCAGTTTTCGAAACATCAGATTCCTTAACACGCAACTGATGATAGCCGGAACGAAGATCAATTTTTGAATAAACAGATGAACCCTGAAGCTGATCGAACAGATCATCAATTCTCGGAAGAGGATAACAGTTTTTAATAGTAAGCTTGTTCAACTCACGATAATCAATGCACAAACGAAAAGAACCATCCTTCTTCTTAACAAACAGAACAGGAGCTCCCCAAGGGGACGAACTAGGACGAATAAAACCCTTGTCTAACAACTCACGGAGTTGACTCGACAATTCTTGAAGTTCAAAAGGCGCAAGACGATAAGGAGCACGTGCTACAGGAGCAACACCGGGAACAAGATCAATTTGAAATTCTATCGCGCGTTGCGGCGGAAGGCCAGGTAAATCTTTGGGAAATACCTCGGGATAATCTCTAATAATATGAACATCTCCAACGTTCTCGTTTCTTTTTTGGAATCAACAACATGGGCTAGAATAGCATGACAGCCTTTGCGAAGATGTTTAAGAAATTTCAAACAGCTAATAAGATTTAACTGTCGGCATTTCTTATCTTCAAAAACCATCAGCGGCTCTCCAACCACATTAGTAATATGAATAGCTTTATCATAACACACAATCTCAGCACGATTCGCAGATAACCAATCCATCCCAATGACAATGTCAAAACTACCAAGTTCAATCGGTACCAAATCTATCTCAAAATCTCTACCCGCCAGATTAATGTTACACTTACGATACACAGTCTTAGCAGTAAGCACTTTACCATTAGCTATTTCAACAACATAAGTATTGTCTAAAGGAGTTAACAGTGTTTTAATTTTTGGACTTAATTTACTCGACACAAAACTCAAATCAGCCCCTGAATCAAATAGTACATAAACTGATAAATCGTTGACCGAGAACGTACCAGTAACAAGTTTAGGATCTTCCTCAGCATCCCTAGCGTTAATGTTGAACGCTCTTCCTCGTGCAGTCTCTGCAGTCTTATTGTTGGGACAGGCATCACGGAAATGCCCCGGCTTCCCACACTCGTAACAAACTCTCGGATTACCACCATTATTCGAATTTCCATTACCATTAGCATTCCCACCTCTATTACCAGCATTATTACCATTATTACCACCTGCAGCAGGAGTAGCAGAACCTGGCAGAAGCACCGTTCAATCCTTAGCAATGTGTCCCTGTTTGGAACACCTCTTGCAAATCACGGTACAGAAACCATCATGAGCCTTGTAACAACGAGGACACACACGCTGACTGCGGTTATTTGAACCAGAAGTATCCTGCTTTTTCTGCTGACCTTGGCTTTGATTGCTGTTATTATCCCACTTTCTCTTCCCATTATCAGCTTTCTTAACAGTCTCTTCACTGGGTTCGGTTACAACAGTCTTGCTTCTTCTCAAGATCTTATCATTCAACTTATGAGCCATAGACATCGCGGCCTCAATAGTCTGGGGCTCACTAGATTCAACCCCATGCTCAATTTTCTCGGATAACCCATCAATGTAAGCTTCAATCTTAAGATTCTCATCGGCATAAACATTAGGGCACAACAAAGTCAATTCAAAGAATCTCTGCTTGTAGGCATCTAATTCGGTGCCTTTCATTTTCAAGTTTTTAAGTTCAACCTCTAACTTCTTAAGCTCACCCCTAGGACGGTAGCGGGTGATCATTCTTTCCTTGAAATTATTCCAAGTTAAACCATAAGCCACATCATTTCCCAAACTGTTAACCAAGTTGTTCCACCAGGTCAATGCACTATCCTTCAAAGTACAACTAGCAAAACTAACCTTGTCCTCCTCTCAGACTCGACTAACCCTGAAAATGGACTAGATTTTCTCAAACCAGCGGGTAAGTCCTATGGGTCCTTCCGTACCACTGAATTCCTGTGGACGACTTGCCATGAACGTTTTGTGGGAGCATCCCACTTGATTGTTGTTCGCATTAGCATTAGCATTTGCTGCTATTGCAGCAGCTATCCCTTCGTTAATAAGACGTTGCATACGGGCTTCGTTGGACTCTCTAGGAGGCATGATCTTTAAAACAGAATAACACAACCGTTAGTACTAAGAATAATACTAGTGTTATAAAGGAATAGATCGAGCACGAAAAGATTAACCATTAAAATAATAATCAGTAACCACTATGAGTAATAACATGACAGTTATGATAGTTATAGAAATAGCCACCACATGCATACATATTTTATGATAACATCATACAACATACATAGCACCTAACATACATTATCTACATTACGCATAATATAACATGCCAAGAGTCACAACATCAGAAATAAAATGTGATAATGATAATAGATGTCATAAAAATAACCATCCATACATAATGAAAAACATCCCATAACAAAACCTTAATAAAATCCTCGGCAAAATGCCGTACATAATCCAAAAATGTATGTATAAAAGGACATTAAGTCTTATGAAATAAGTAATCAATCATGAATCATCATATCACATCTGCTTAGAGCGGGTGTGATAAGCTGGGCCGACATGAGTCTCGGCAGAAGGCTCATACTTCCGCAACTTTCCTTTCACTTCTTCCAACTCTGCCTTCAAACCACGAAGTATGCTCTCTAGAGCCTCGAACCTGGCGTCAACTTCACGGTTACGCTTACGATTCTCGAACCCAACATTGTTCTTGAAGCTAACAAACAAATCCATACTAGCTCGAATCTGGTCCATCATCTCATTATGTGGCAAAGTACGCATACAATCACTAAGAGCATTAATACGCGTCACTTCATTGTAAGCCCTGTTCATATGAGTAAGGGTGGAAAAGTAGTAGTGAACATGATCGTCGATCAAAGGTTGACCAGCACGACGTCTGGCAGCAGCCGGAGGAGCAGGAGCAGCAACAGAGTTATCACTCGAAGTCGACATCTGCAAATTGTAAAACCGCAAACCACATACCAAAAGATATAAATGCTAATAATATATCTCATACGAAATGAAATGCATAATAATGCTATAGCAAAAGGGTCGGGCTGTAGACTAGACTCTAATGCACCCTAAGAACCACGGGTTGACCCCATTAAGACCGCCTAGTTCCCTACAACCAGAGCTCTGATACCAACTGTGATAGCCCCGTCAATACGCTTAACGGCTCCGTCACTTGGTCCCACAGCTTGATCGCACTTAAATGAATTTAACAACCGATATTGCATTCTTTTATTTCAAAAGTTTCCCAAAAAGGAAAGCATACCAAAATATGTAGTTTAAAAGTAACCCAACATATTAATAATCCAAAGTTGACACAAAACATTGTCAACAACCCACAAGTATTAATTATTCAAAAACTGAATGCAAGCCAAAGTTTCATAAATTGTTTCATTAAAATCTGCCCAAATGCATGCAGACTCTTCTAAACACAGTGGAAGCATCACATAAACTTAAGTACCTGTGAAAATATGCGAGTAAACTGTCAACACAAAGGTTGAGTGAATTATAGGTTTAAATAATTGAATAAACTTTAGACCACAAGATTTAAAAATGTTAGAAAACATTAAACATTATTTCATTATCAATGAGCCACCTGGTAACCACTTAACCCTTTATTTACCCTTGCCAAACAAAATAATAATATACACTGGACAGTGTATCTACAACAAAATACGAAGTACTAAACATTCCGATTATAAATTGCTAGCGCGACTAGCTCGAAATGGGGTTGTCAAACCCGATAGATCTATCCGTAGGATTCACGTTCACCGGTAGAAACCAATGATTACAGTTACCAGACTAAGGAATATTTTTGTCCAACTCACAATGAATAATTTAAATTTAATTGTCACTTGTGTCTAAACGTGAAATAAAATGCATGTAATCACATCCCAAAAATATACTTTGAAAAGTATGTAAAAACGGGACTATAACTCACCTTAATAGTAATGAAGTAACCAACACAATTAAGCGAACAGCAAATGTAGTACAGTGATCAGGAATGATCACAACGCCAACCTATAAATAAAGCAGGTCGATATAAATAACTAACTTAGGTCAAGTCTTAGTATGATAGCTATTGTACATGTTGCAAGTAGTCATAGAACAATACTCAATATGCATCGGTTTGATCGAAACAGCTTACGGACACACACTTTCTATTTTTGGAAAGTTTCTATTTTTGGAAAGTTTCTATTTTTGGAAAGTTTTCAAATTTAGAAAGTTGCTATTTTAGGAAAGTTTATAAGTTAGGAAAGTTTCCTTAATTAGAAAGTCAACAAAAGTCAACTGAAAGTCAAAGTCAACTGAAAGTCAACTCAAAAGTCAACCTTGGTCAAACATAGTCAACTTTAATTTTAAAAGTGTAAGTTATAATAATAATATAAGTTATAATGTTTATTAAAGTTAAATATGTCTAATTATGTCATAACATAAGTTTAATTAAACTAAAATAAATTATTAAAGTTAATATAAGTTTAAATGATATAATTAATATAACATAAGTATTTAATTAATTAATTAAATATTAGTCATAATATAAGTATTATTAATTAATAATAAATTTTAAATCATATCATAAGTATTATTAATTAATTATGAATTATTAATCATATCATAAGTTTCTAATTATAATTATTAAATCATAAGTATTTAATAATTAAATTATAATTAAATAATAACTAAGCCTTATAATAATTAAATAATTAATTAATCCTTATTATAAGTCTTATTATAATAATCTCGTAATATATGTTTAATACTTATCATAAGTATTTTCCATTAATAATAAAGTATTATTAATCATATGTTTAATTAAAATGTTAAGTAAATCATAAATATTAATTAAATGATATAATAAATATATATCATAAGTCTTAAATAATAATAATTACTTTTTTTTATCATAAGTAATTAAATGATAATGAAACCCATTATTTATATCATAAGTTTAATAATTAATCATAAGTTTTAAATCAAAAGTTCATCGGGTCGTATCCTGAGCCCCGGATGTCGGTTTTCGGCGAGCCTTACATATATCTCCGCTTATGCAAACCACCCGACACTTTTATACACTCAAGAACACCCCAAGAACAGTCCACAAGTCGTGATATACAGCCATTACACTACTTGGAACTTCAATTCACTCAAAATCGTGTTTTAGACGTAACGGGTGATTCGTGGCTCGGATTGAGATGACCCGAACATGAAAGTTCGCCCCACCATCAGTCCTAACACACTAACACACCCTAAAGTCACCAAATATAGTCACAAAGTCGGACCAAACCTGGTTCATACCAAAATCACATTTCAATCTTAACAAAATACCACTTTGATCATATCTAGGGCTCCGGGAATCGAAACGACATGAATCCGGAGTCTAAAATTAATGTATTGATGAGAGGAACTCATTTAGATACTTTATTTTAACTTTTACAACAGTCAAAATATCATAAATACACGAAAAAGCTGCTGTCCCAATTTTATCAAACCGAAAACATGTGTTTATGAGTAATTCTATGCATATAAACACCATTACAACAATAAGTAATCATCATACTAATAATATAAACATCAAAAACAGAAATATAAAGAAAAATCAAAAGTTCTAGGGTTAGGGTTTATACCCTAATCGAGAAACAATGGATGTTATCGCGCAGAGAACGGAATGAGGAACGCGTTGATGTTGTTTAATCCTTGATCCAAGTAATAAAAATTGATGAAGATGATGATGTAGTGGTGGTGATAGGCAACGGCCCAAAGGGAGGAGAAAAAGAGGAGAGCACAAAATAAATTTAGGTTTTGATAAAATTAGAAGTGATAAAATAAAATGCCAAAAAAAAGAAATATGGGGAGTATTACTCCCTCCCCTCTTGGTTTCGGCCGATGGTGGGTGTGTGGGGTGGGCCCCACTAGCCCAACTTGCTAAATGATTAAATCCTTATGGCCTGAAAGCCCGAACGAATCCCGAAACGCGAAAACACGCTTACGCGATTAAAAATTCGGAGAGATAACAAACGCGCGACGAAAAATAAATATAAATACTCTATATAATTATATGATATTAAAATATCATATTTAAAATAATTAAGATTTAAATATCCCAAAAAACGCGACCGTTAGTTTGAAAACCGAAAAGATTCGGGGGATAGAAATCCGCGACACGTAGAAACGTATAAATTAAAATATGAATACAATTATTCACATAACACTTAATAATTAATATATTATTATTAATATAATAATATAGGTCATAGAAATGACGTAGCACAATTAACGGTTAACGGTCGTTAAATAATTAACGGTAAAAGATAACGGAAAAAGTAGGGTCGTGACAATAAATGTCTATCATGCTAGGTCAGGTCATAGTGTATCACAATCCTAATGTTCGAGATCGACATACAAAAGTTATCCAAAGTCATTTCAAAAAGTCAATTTTGATAATAGTTTAACAAAACGAGACGTGCTTTATATAAGAATTCATTTACTCGGCTGGTAATATTTAAAAAATCCATTTTATCAAACTCGTAAACAAGTTGTTTAAATCTTAATTGCAAATTCAAAAGCAATTTCAATTAACGTCAATCATAATTCAGTTGATCATATCTTTTAATCCGTTCAACGAAACTATTCGATATCTAAATGAAAAGTTATTGATTTTTCGCCAGCTTTTCAAAAACATGCATATCATATACCTTTTATCAGTAATATATGTATTTAATTCGTGATTCATCATAAACTGTTTAGCGAAGAAATTTAGCATACAAGCATGCATAAATATATATACTCGAGCACTAGACATGGATACACAATTAATATATAAAAGATAAGATATGAATACTCACGTATCAATATTGTGATTCAATATTGCAGGAAAGTACGTAGATGCAACGGAGATGATAAACACTAGTTTGACTCACGAGCAAAACCCTCGAACAATACCCATAACCTCCTTAGTAATAACCCATAATTTCCTTAGCTCTATCCCGCTTGAAAATCCGTTTTGAAAGTGACACGCTCATAACCTCGTCATTATATTTTATGTAATAATATTACTAAAAATAATACTAATAATAATAATAATAATAATAATAATCATAATAATAATAATAATAATAATAATAATAATAATAATAATAATAATAATAAGATTAATAATAATACTAATCTTAATAATTATAATAATAATAATAATAATAATAATAATAATAATAATAATAATAATAATAATAATAATAATAATAATAATAATAATATATAAATATAATACGGAGCAAGAGATAGATTGATGAAATATATATTGAATTCGATCACCAGGCTTCGCATTTTATAGTACCTGACTTATCCCAGCCCACCATGCGATCGCATGGTTTTTGGGCATCAAGGCCATGCTATCGCATGGCCCTCTGATCCAGCTCACATTTGTTTAACTTTTAGCTTGTCGACATATTTTTATATAATATATATAATATATTTAATTTAAATAATTAATTATATATTATATTTAATTCATGTGCATAGTTGACTGGTAATTTTTGTTCCGATAAGTCGTACGTTGTCACTCGACTTATGTCCCGGTTCCGGTTTTTCGAACGTCCTTTTGTAAACTAAGAAAACTGGCACTTTACCTTTCGTGACTCGTACCTTTGTCAAAATATAGATTTAAATTATTCAAAAACTATACCACTTGAGATTTAACTTATACAATTGAGTGTTTTGGTCATTTACTTCTATAAATCAATGGCTCGTTATCTAACAAAGTATATTTAATAATATTGTTTTAAATCAAAACATTTTGTAACCAAGTTAATATTTAAAAACACGTTTTAAATATACGTCGCAAGTTATTCATATATCTAATTCCAACAGTTAATATTCCTTATTATTGTATGTGTCCAAATTACGTTATTTAAACTAACACTTTACCATTTATTTCGAATATCTTTAAAAATGAACGATTTCCTAAATCAACGTGGACCTCACAACAGAGACTCGTAATAATATCATAATCTTTAAGGGACTCAATAAATATCTTTTAATTCAATCGTTTGGCAAAATCTTTTAACTTCGTAGTTAAATATATCAATCTGATAATCAAACCAATATGGTTAATGCACAGTATCGTTTTCATAACACTTTGTTACGTTTTCAAGTTATAGTATATATATGTATCTATTTACATATATTTGTTCGCGAATCGTTGAGAACAATCGAAGGGTATTTGAATAGTTCAAGAATTTTAGGATTCAACTTCATAGACTTTACTTATCGTGTAGGAAACGTTAAAGATTAAGTTTAAATTTGGTCAGAAATTTTCGGGTCATCACAGTACCTCCCCGTTAAAGAAATTTCGTCCCGAAATTTGTGTGAGGTCGTCATGGCTAACAATAAAAATGTTTTTATGACGAATATGAGTTGATAAATAGAATTTTTATCACCGTTGAATAATATGGATAAAACAATTCAATTACTCGAAGCGTATGAGGGAAGTTATCGTAATAGAGTGAAATGGAGAATAGAGATGCGTCTTATCTCTTGACGTAGTAACGATTGATTTCCGGAATTTAAGGAATAGAAAATCTTCATAATCTAAATAAGATTTGATGCTTCAGAATTTGCGAAAATTAGGATTTTCTTTGATTAAATGCGTAATCTGCCTCGATTGCTATGTCTGATATTTTGCTATAAATTAACCACTTCCGTTTCATTATTTTCACCACTCCTACATCTTCTTCCTCATTTCATACTTTCAAAAGATTGTGAAATGCTTCATCCAGTTCTAATTCTTGATATACTCCTAACTTTCATATCTGTCATTCTTCTTTTTCATCTACCACTAGAGGAAGTTATTTTCTTCTATCATTACCTTGGGGTTATAGTGTTTTTCATTCTTCCGTGTCTTTATATTGCTATACGCATTGATATACACGGTTTGTAATTTCGGGGTTGTTATAGGGCTTTATATTTTCCATTATATTTCGGAGCTTCATGCTTTCGTTTTCTCTTCCCGACTTTAAGTCAAGCGAATAATGGTCCAGAATTCGTAGGTATGGAGTTTTGGATGAACATAGTTAATGTTCTAAGAAAAAAATCGTAATTGCACGCTCTTGATTTGGCAAATTACCAGAATATCCGGAAAAGACCGAATCATTAAGAAATATATTTTCTTGATATATTTAAAGATTATATGGAATGAAAGAGTTATGTAACATGGTTCATGATGAGGGTGGGATTTGTGAACCTTTATCACCTTCCATTAGAAACTCAGCATGACTTACTGTAATATAATCACGTTGATCAAGTGTCATTATATTATACTAATTCATGCTTCAGTTCCCAATACTACTTCAAAACATTCATATTTTAAAATTGAAGGTTTCAGAATTTAGAAACTAAAATAGTTTCTTTTATGATGTAATACAGATAGCGCGAATGGGTAATGATTTCAGATAAGAATGGTTTCGAAAAATATTCTCAGAAATATGGAGGATATTTATAATGGAAGATACGATGATATCTTAGAATATCTAATATCGAAGGATGATGAAGAAGATTTGTTCGTAACGGATTTTGAGTCAGGAGCAAGGTATTTGTTAATGACTTCAGCAGACACTGAATCATTTGGATTCTTTGAAGGCAGGTTTAGTCCTTGTGATTTGTCCACAACCTCCTTCATGGTTTGCTCAATCCGTTTTTTAGTACCAAACTTTCTCTTTTTCTGTGCTTTTCCAACACACTACTCTTTATCATCAAACTTTTGACTGTTAAAGTCGTTTACAGTTTTTGCTGCTTCATCAGCATTTTTTCAAAATTCGGAGGACTAGTTTCACAGTTTGGGGTGTTTTTCAGAAACTTCACATTCGAAGTAAGTAAGTCTAGGAGATAGGCATTATATGTATATATATATATATATATATATATATATATATATATATATATATATATATATATATATATATATATATATATATATATATATATATATATATATATAACCGTTGGCGTAGAATTGCTGGTAGATTCAAAATACTGATTGCTAATTCCCGGTAGTTGGTATGGCAATTATTGTTACAAGATGTGGATGAGTACATGATAGGGTTTCTATGAGTATAATGATTTTTCGGAGGGTCAAGGATCAATGAAGTTGTTGGTAAATTTACTGCTAATGTGGTAGAACATAAAAGGTTCCCTAGTAACAAAAACGTATATATCAAGGTTATAATAAGGGTTAATCTGAAAAATTGAAGTTGACTGGTTGAAAGTGTGGTAAAACTGGATACTTTGAAAAGGGATTGCAAGGTTATTTTCGGTAAAAACAACGCTAAAGGATCTTGCACAGTTTTGAAGTCAAAGTATAGCTTTGAAAGATGTAGAGGTCTAATAATGATGTCACCGTTTCAGAGTTATGACTTGGATTCTGATCCGTCAATATCAGAATATGTAATTGAATTTGTATGAAAACGATTGTATATCGTTATGAGCATTGTTAATAATTTTTGAATCAAAGTTGAAGAATGTACAGTATATCATATTAATTGTGAACTTATATATTTCCCCGGGTATTACCTACCCGTTAAAGATTTCACAAGTAATATTTTGTACAAAAGAATTTTTATTACCGTCTTTATGAAAATATATGTATGTATATTTTCTTCAGATGTAATACAGATTTAATGAATTAATATCATATTAAACTCATTTGATTTTCGGCTTGAATTAGAAATGAATAATCTCTAAAACATTAGAGATTACATAATCTTCGCGGAGTATTTCACTAATGAAATCAATACTTCATTATTTATTCTTATTCCATGGTGAAGGATGTTGATGCTCGAGGAATTTTTGTGAATCTTACTAGGTACAGATGATGTTTTCTGGAAAGTTTCGAGTACATCGAAAATGAAAATGTAAAATCAATTATGTAATTGAATAATACACTTGGTTTATTAGGAAATGGAATTCAATGAGTTGAAATAGAGATTGTAATTAATGAAGGTTAAGTTGTTATCGAAGGATGTACATCATAGCACATTAATAATATAAATTTAATCGAGTAATAATTACCCTTTTTTCAATTCATACATAATTGCTTAGTACGAAAAGATTTATGATGGTTTCAAAATTTATATATATAAAATATACATATAAACTCTTCAGAGGAATTGAGTTAATATTTCATAACTCATTGATACAATATACTCGTTGTTGACTCGTAATGATGTCCACGGTGCTTTCTTGAACTGACGGAGCTTGTGATGTAGCAGATGCTGCTGGTGCTGACGATGCAAACGGTACTGACGGTGCTGATGATGCTGACGGTACTGTTGATGTTGTGATATAACAAGTCTAGCTTGTAAATCATACATCATTCCGATCAGGGTTTCTAATCTATCTGATTTATGGTTAAGGCTAGAATAGATAATCTCTAAGATTATAGGTTATATAATTTCCGTAGGATATTTCTTCGATGAAGTTATGATTCCATACTTCATCGTTTATTGTTGTTGGTACTCCTTGGTACCTATGGTGCGTATGATGTTGATATCTGAGGTACAAATTGTGATGTTGAGGCGTGTGATGGGGATGTTATTGTTGGTGGTAGTAATGGTACTGTTGGTATTTTTGTCGGTGGTACTGTTGCCGCCGATGCTGGTGGTGCCTGTGATGCCTGCAAGTTGCGCATCATGTTCTCCAAAGTCACTACTCGAGCGCGAAGCTCGTTGACTTCTTCTACTACTCCCGGATGATTGGCGGTTCGGACAAGTGGATGAATAAGATTTAGAATATTGGATATTACGTAGTCGTTGCGAGCTGTTCTGGAAATGAGGGTGAAAATGGTGTTACGAACGGGTTCGCCGGTAAGTGCTTCAGGTTCTTCGCCAAGAGGTGAATGTGGTGGATGGAAGGGATCGCCTTCTTCTTGTCTCCAATGATTAAGTAGGCTACGAACCCATCCCCAATTCATTCAGAATAGATGATGGCTAATTGGTTGATCCATTCCGGTTACGCTGCTTTCGGAGCTCGAGTGGAAATCCATATCGGAATAGCTGTCGGAATCTGAGGAATTCGAACTAGATGCGGAATTCATCTTACACGGTTTGAATAAAGGATTTTTGATATGAAATGATTTTTGGATATCGGATGATATTCTAATTACAAAGAATACCTATATATAGTATAAGGGATCCGTAAATTATGGAGGAACTTTCGAAAGCTGTCAGGTAAAGTTTGCAGTAACAGATATGCTAAGATATGAATTAGAAGATACGCTATGATAAAATTTTGTCTATACACTATTCATGCAATCAATGCAGTAAGACGTGTCTAGACTAGGAATGATAAGCAGGTAATTTTCGACAAGAAATGATAAGCAAAACTTTTGACATGCAGACACAGTCGAAGTCCAGACTTACTAATGCATCCTAACAACTATCAGTTAGACACACTCATGCAAGACCTGGTTCACTAGGACCAACGCTCTGATACCAACTGTGACGATCGCTCCAAATCCATATGGACGAACACGTCCTTCATCGATTTCATTGCGAGGTATTTGACCTCTATATGATACGTTTTGTAAACATTGCATTCTTTTGAAAAAGCACACCATAAATGAATA
This sequence comes from Rutidosis leptorrhynchoides, assembly GCF_046630445.1. Lineage (NCBI taxonomy): Eukaryota > Viridiplantae > Streptophyta > Magnoliopsida > Asterales > Asteraceae > Rutidosis > Rutidosis leptorrhynchoides. The sequence goes on from NC_092336.1 coordinate 542,317,572, forward strand.
TTTAAATCAAAGGTTTTCGATATCTGATGATTTCTACATATAGACAATCACCGTAATATAATAGTTTACAATAGTACTTCCGTTGACAATGCAGTCAAAATAAGATACATGGTGATGATTTGGTGAATGCAACGTTTCCTTGAAAAATATGCCATGTATGACACCATGCACATAGCTTGTCTAACATATAAGCAAACAGCGGAAGACTTCTAGGAAACCTGAGAATAAACATGCTAACAAGTTTCAACACAAAGGTTGGTGAGTTCATAGTTTTATTGTTTCGTATAATCTGTATATAAAGGTGGACCACAAGATTTCAGTTGTTTCAACCAGAAACGTTTATCAAAATATTCTATAAGATTGAGCACCCTGGTAACTAAGCTTTAACGTCTCTATAATAAGTACCCCTATGTTTAACATGCAACCAACATGTACAATACACTCAAATAGCATACGTATGTTTTATAGTTCAGGCTAGGGTTTCTATACCTAGAACAGACGGGGATGTCAAGCCTTATGGATCCATATACTACTACTCGCGCCCACCAGTTCTTATAACTGGCAGTTACTAGTTACCAAAGCTAAGGAATTTTCGGTTCAAACTCAGTGTAGAATTTAGTATGTACTTGTATCCATTGCGTTTAAAATAAAGTGCATGTATTCTCAGCCCAAAAATATATTGCAAAAGCAATTAAAAAGGGATCAATGAAACTCACCTTAGCAGCATATAAAGTCGTTCACCGAAATGTGACCGAAATTCGGAATATCAAATAACCGTAGATCTCAACCTAGAGAACATGTGTTGGTCAATAAATGTCTATCATGCTAGGTCAGGTCATAGTGTATCACAATCCTAATGCTCGAGATCGACATACAAAAGTTATCCAAAGTCATTTCAAAAAGTCAATTTTGATAATAGTTCAACAAAACGAGACGTGCTTTATATAAGAATTCATTTACTCGGCTGGTAATATTTAAAAAATCCATTTTATCAATCTCGTAAACAAGTTGTTTAAATCTTAATTGCAGATTCAAAAGCAATTTCAATTAACGTTAATCATAATTTAGTTAATCATATCTTTTAATCCGTTCATCGAAATTATTCGATATCTAAATGAAAAGTTATTGATTTTTCGCCAGCTTTCCAAAAACATGCATATCATATACCTTTTATCAGTAATATATGTATTTAATTCGTGATTCATCATAAACTATTTAGCGAAGAAATTTAGCATACAAGCATGCATAAATATATATACTCGAGCACTAGACATGGATACACAATTAATATATAAAAGATAAGATATGAATGCTCACGTATCAATATTGTGATTCAATATTGCAGGAAAGTACAGACGCAACGGAGATGATAAACACTAGTTTGACTCACGAGCAAAACCCTCGAACAATACCCATAATCTCCTTAGTAATAACCCATAATTTCCTTATCTCTATCCCGCTTGAAAACCCATTTTGAAAGTGACATGCTCATAACCTCGTCGTAATATTTTATGTAATAATAATACTAATAATAATAATAATAATAATAATAATAATAATAATAATAATAATAATAATAATAAGATTAATAATAATAATAATAATAATAAGATTAATAATAATATTAATCTTAATAATAATAATAATAATAATAATAATAATAATAATAATAATAATAATAATAATAATAATAATAATATATAAATATAATACGGAGCAAGAGATAGATTGATGAAATATATATTGAATTCGATCACCAGGCTTCGCATTTTATAGTACCTGACTTGTCCCAGCCCACCATGCGATCGCATGATTTTTGGGCATCAAGGCCATGCGATCGCATGGCCCTCTGATCCAGCTCACATTTGTTTAACTTTTAGCTTGTCGACATATTTTTATATAATATATATAATATATTTAATTTAAATAATTAATTATATATTATATTAAATTCACGTGCATAGTTGACTTGTAATTTTTGTTCCGATAAGTCGTACGTTGTCACTCGACTTATGTCCCGGTTCCGGTTTTTCGAACGTCCTTTCGTACACTAAGAAAACTGGCACTTTACCTTTCGTGACTCGTACCTTTGTCAAAATATAGATTTAAATTATTCAAAAACTATACCACTTGAGATATAACTTATACAATTGAGTGTTTTGGTCATTTACTTCTATAAATCAATGGCTCGTTATCTAACAAAGTATATTTAATAATATTGTTTTAAATCAAAACGTTTTGTAACCAAGTTAATATTTAAAAACACGTTTTAAATATACGTCGCAAGTTATTCATATATCTAATTCCAAAAGTTAATATTCCTTATTATTGTATGTGTCCAAATTACGTTATTTAAACTAACACTTTACCATTTATTTCGAATATCGTTAAAAATGAACGATTTCCCAAATCAACGTGGACCTCACAACAGAGACTCGTAATAATATCATAATCTTTAAGGGACTCAATAAATATCTTTTAATTCAATCGTTTGGCATAATCTTTTAACTCCATAGTTAAATATATCAATCAGATAATCAAACCAATATGGTTAATGCACAGTATCGTTTTCATAACACTTTGTTACGTTTTCAAGTTATAGTATATATATGTATCTATTCACATATATTTGTTCGCTAATCATTGAGAACAATCGAAGGGTATTTGAATAGTTCAAGAATTTTAGGATTCAACTTCATAGACTTTACTTATCGTGTCGGAAACGTTAAAGATTAAGTTTAAATTTGGTCAGAAATTTCCGGGTCATCACATATACATTTTAACTGAGTCGTTAAGTCATCGTTAGTCGTTACATGTAAGTGTTGTTTTGAAACCTTTAAGTTAACGATCTTGTTAAATGTTGTTAACCCATTATTTATTATATCTAATGAGATGTTAAATTATTATATTATCATGATATTATGATGTATTAATATATCATAATATGATATATATATATATATATATATATATATATATATATATATATATATACATTTAAATGTCGTTACAACGATAATCGTTACATATATGTCTCGTTTCGAAATCCTTAAGTTAGTACTCTTGTTTTTACATATGTAGTTCATTGTTAATACACTTACTGATATGTTTACTTATTATTTATCATGTTTAAATATAGTGTATCAATATCTTAATATGATTCATATGTATTTAATAAGACGTTGTTATAACGATAATCGTTATATATATCGTTTTCGAGTTTCTTAATTCAATAGTCTCATTTTTATGTATATAACTCATTGTTAAAATACCTAATGAGATACTTACTTATCATAATATCATGTTAACTATATATATATCCATATATATGTCATCATATAGTTTTTACAAGTTTTAACGTTCGTGAATCGCTGGTCAACTTGGGTGGTCAATTGTCTATATGAAACCTATTTCAATTAATCAAGTCTTAACAAGTTTGATTGCTTAACATGTTAGAAACACTTAATCATGTAAATATTAATTTCATTTAATATATATAAACATGGAAAAGTTCGGGTCACTACAACTTAATCCTAGGGCAACAATAAAAAAAAATATGCAATAGGTTTAGGTCATACAGTTAAGGCACTAGCTAGATCTTAACAGCTCCTAAGAGGTCTCCTTGGACTAACTTTTTCCAGCTTTTGTCTGTACCACCCTCCCCTTTTGTTCTTCCATATTCTAGTGATTTATTACCAGTAATTCACCATCACTATAATAGATGCAACATCAAACGACCCAACCCATCGTATTCCGGCCCATAATTTTTTTTTCCATTTTAATATACATTAAATAACACTTTAGGTCCCATTACACAATTTTCAAAACGTATTGTTATCATAAATAGTTCAACGAACTTAAAAACATACAATAATAATTTAAACTCCTTAATACAATAATACGTTAGTTAAATCATATTGGGCACAACAACCTGTGACCCATTTACGTTAACAAAGACCAACTTTGACCCGACTAGTTCACAACCGACAAAAGACCGAGCACGATGATCGGGAATATACTACCCAATCCTAAATCAATCCAAAAGCAAGATCTCTAATCCCTGCTTACCCGAGCCGCCAACTCGTGAACCTATAAAAATATCAACAACGAGAGGGTAAGCTAATGCTTAGTGAATGTAAATGTACTATACACGTATATATGCATAAAATGAATACATAACACCAAGCACAAAAATAATAAACACATACCACCACCGCATAGCAAGCAAGCTATAATGATAAGCACATACACAAAGTAGCTACACGCTACGAAAATCTCCAAGCTAACGCCACAAGATTTGCTACAACATAACAATATGTATATACAATAAATATAATCAACAAGGTTAACCCCTTAACCAAAACCACATGAAGGTTGGCCGAACTTCACGCGCCTTAGTGAATCCGGACTTCACGCTACTCACTACCTTCAAACAACTTGACTATTAAGGATGGCCGAACTTCACGCGCCTTTATGAATCCGAACATCACACAACTCACACCTTAGTCAAACATCACAATAGGGTTGCGTCTTAGTGAATCCGAACATCACGCGATTCACTACCCGAATCACCTCCACGACAAATGCTAGCAAAACCCATCGCCAAAGGATTTATCCAATACACTAGCCAATCACAACATCAAGGGTGGTAGCCCGAACGCATAAGCGTATCACATAGACCCGAAGCACAAGAGGGGTCCCTTCTCCCACACATACATAGAGTAAACCCGAGCAAGGGTCACTCTACACACACGCACTCATCCTATACATACATACACATATAGTAGATTTACACTCACCTTAGCGCCTCGATGAATGCAATTGAACAATCCGCAACATATCAATGGAAAGTACCTATTCCATTATCACAAAACAAACCACACAAATAGGGTGGATTTACAAACCAACCCAAATTGACACTTGGTGCAATTTAGACTCAAATGCACTTCCAAGCACAAACCGCGCCCAAACTAACCAATAATCACTAAATCAAGTGAGAATGGTCCTAATACACCAATTAAACCAAAACATAAGTTTTAAACACTTATCTTACCCAAAATGTCACCTAAACCCTAATTTTGACCCATTTCAAAATTAGTCAACCAAATGAACACAAATGGTTTCCATTACTTCAATAATCACTAAATACTAGTGATTACACTCATTTGCAAGTCTCACATGTATAAACTTGCTCACTAAACCCAAAACCCACCTACAACACCAATAAACCCGTTTTCTAGTTCACATATTCCATTAAGGAACTAATGGGGTTTTACTCATGAACAACCATTCAAACCCTAGATATGAACAATGAAGCACCAGAATGAATTTCGAAGTTAGAACTTACCACTAGTATCACCGCATAGCTAAGAACGAGGAGAACACCGTTTCTTCTTGCTCCAAAGATCGAATCTAACTTCTTCACTTCCAAATCTCACTTTGAATTTATTGGGGTTTGAAGAGAATGAGAGAAAATGGAGAAGAAAAAGAAAAAGAAATGAATAAATGAGGTGGATGGACCAGATCTCATAGATATGATCTGTCCAATACGCGAAAAGACCAAAATGCCCTCGAAAACCCTTATTTAAAAATGCGGATTAGCACTTTCTGCCGTTATAGGCCGCGGCGCGGCTTAAAGCTGAAATTCCATGTCGAGCTTTTTAAAAGAACCAACCATCAGCTCATGTTATAGGCCGCGACGCGGCTAGAAGGCCCGCGGCGCGGCTCGTGTCTGGAACATATTTTTGGGATGTTACACAACATGGGCTACATTTATCTCCAGTTTTCCAGAAATTTACCATCTTCAATTTTTTTCAATGACGGGTTTAACTTTTTTTTTTCTTCTAGTTATTCGTCATCTCCATCTCCATGGGATTTATAGCAGTGATTCACCCTCTTCATTTTTTCAAGCCTCTATTATTTCAAGTGATTTATCATCTCCAATTTTTTCAGTGATAAACATCTCCTTTTTTTCGGTGATTCACCATTTTCATGGGATTTATAACTGTAGATTGATATAATTGTACATAGTTTTTGAGGTCAAAAGATGAACTTTTCAATTTTAATATAAATATAGAAATTATGAAACAGGAGAAGCTGGAAAAGTAATTGACAAATTAGGGTTTGTTTATACTCATATGATGCGTTAGAATACCCAGATATAATTTCAATGTCCAAATTGAAAAATGAAAATAACTTGAATATCTTCTGATTTTTACATCCATATCCTATATTATTTTTATTTTTATTATTATTATTATTATTATATTTATATTTTTTATATTTATTAAAATAAAATACAAAATCTCTTACCTACGATTATATAATTAAGTGTTTTGTTAGATTAAAAATGAGTATTTAGTTTAAGAGTAAAATAGTCAATTTTATCATTCAGGTATTTTATTCGGTTAAAAAAGTAAACAACATTATTCATTCACTGATTACCACATATACTCATCTATATCCATACTGATATCTATATCCATACAGAACTTAATGGGAAAAAAAGTAAACAGCTCCTAAGTGACCTTGTTATACAAAAAATATGAAGTATGTCCTTATTTAGTTATTTACAAATTACAACCAAAGTAGTCCTAGTCTAATTAATGTCAGTTTCAAAGTTTCTTCATGTTAGAGTCGTTCTCAAATCACAACTAGGAGTAACTTTATAATCTGCGTAACTAATTATTATTAGTTGGAACCTTGTAATACTATGCAGCTAATTTCTACCTATCTACCAAATTTCAGTATCCTATTTGCAAATTTGTTCATTCAGTTTCTAGTCTAGTAAATCTTCAAATTAATGAAGCATATTAGTATTTTTTTTTACTCACGATCTAGTAAATCTTCTAATATTGAGTGTTTGTTATGCCTTTCTTGTCATAAACCGAGGTAAATATACACAATATAATATGGATAACAAAGAAAGAAAAAAAGAACTCGAAACCGTCAAACCGATTAAACCGGACAGTCCCAAACCGTCCAGTAAGACAACTTCCTCGGTCTGGTCTGGTTTGATATATCTTGAAACCGTGAACGTCGGTTTGGTTTAAGATTTAGTCAAAACCGGACCAAACCGGACCGTGAACACCCCTATGTTTCACCATAAGTTGTATATAATGCTTCAAATATTGTACATATGATCATAAGGGTGTTTTATCATAAGGTTGTACATAATGTTTCATATATTATACAATGAACATGTTAATATTTTTATTAAATATATAATTAATTATTTTAATGACATTGGACTTAGAAATCTTTCTTTATTTTAGAAATTTTTTTAAGCTTGAGTAATACTTATTTATGATATTGTGATATGATAGTGTAGATTGTATATCACACAACCCATTTGATTTTTTTCAAATATATGTTGCATAAAGAGGAAATGTAAAGTCTATTGTGGAGATTGAGCTATATAAACCGTGTGATATTGTGATATGAATGGTAAGAGCTGAAATTAGGGATTACACGTCAGAATCTATTAATCAAATTGAAATTTAAATAGGGTGAGAATTAAAACTGATGTAAATAGTACTAAAATTATAGAATAAAATTGAGTTTCTTGCTAATTTGTGAACCATTCAGTAGTTGTGTATGTGGGCAAATAGTCACACGTTTCTCAAATGATCAAATCATCACGTTATTTACAATAATTATTTCGTAATTATAGCTAATATACCGACTACTCAAAATTACGGAGTAATAATATATTTAAGTTAGTTACTATAAGTACAATTTTTTATTTATTATAAAATACTTAGTATAAGTGTTGTAAATCTCCCGAGATCTCCCCCGAGATCTCGTTTTTAGAAGGCAACCGAGACGAGATGTTCATCTCCCGAGATTTCTTGGTCAACGGGGTCAAACTTAGTCAAAACCACGATTTCTCTGATTTTCTTGCTACTTTGTAAGATTTTCTTGTAAAATTCATAATTTCTAAGATTTTCTCGCTCATTTCTGGGATATATTTCTAAAATCTCGTAAAAACGTATATAAATAAACATATATTTATGTTTTTATGGATATTTTTAGCAAAAAACTATAAAGTCAACGTAAGTCAACGTCCGAGATCTCCCCGAAATTATTCCGAGATGCCGAGATCTCCCTAAAAAAGTCCAAACGAGATCTCCCCAAGATCCGAATTCTCCAACCTTACTTAGGATTAATGACATCATTTAAGTGACCTAGATTTTTTTCTTTTAATTTTTAATATATTTTATTAATAAATAAATTAGTTTAATAATGATATTATCATTATAGTATTTTAATACAAACTATAGATAGATATAAACTCAATAATTAAACATGTGATACCTTTTATGTTACGTCTACTATACAACTAATGTGCTTTAATTTTGCTTCAAACAAATTAGGCTCCAAGCAAACCAAACCTGAATTGAAACGGTGCTGCGTTTGCGACCTAATCTAATTAATTAATATAAAACAGAATATATGAATATATATACTCGTATATTATTGTTACGTATTACGCGTATTGTTATTGTTATGATTTAGTTACAAAAATAGGGTAGGAAAGTGGGTAAAGTCTAAATACCAACTAGTGCCCTTAAGCATACCTAACTGATAACGACAATAAGTGTGTTAGATGCATACATAGAGAAGGGTACAAACGGAACAATTATTGCGGTAGGGTTATTTATTTTTCGATCGATATTTTGGTCTCTTGAGTCGTCGGATATACCTCATCAGTGTCACCCTATTTGGTGGTGGCCACCAGTTTATTGCGCTGCTAGGGTGGCTTTGTTGTTGTCAGTTCCGCTAGCTGTTTCGGGTGGCGTCACCACCCTGTTGGTCTTGACGGGGGTGGAGGTGGTAGGTGGTTCTTGGACGTCGGATTGATTGCTCGCATCCGTGGTGTTGTCTTGTAGGCTCATTGTCTTCTGATTGCGCCTTTCATTTCTTTCCATTCAATGATCTCTCTGTTGGAGATTTGGTTTCAACTCAGGAGTTGTGATTGTTTTTTTGCTGATAGGATGCTCATTAGTGGCGGCTAGCTAGCGACGATTGGCAGCTTCCGGCGTTTATGATTTTCGGCAAATTTGACAGTCTTCGTCGTTCTCCCCATGACATGTGGTGTTTTTTTTTCTTCCGGAATGGTTGTTGGTTTAGCAGGTTCTTCGAGTTTTGTTATAGCTTTAGTCATTTGTTTTTGTTTGCCTCGTTAACATTTGTCCACCCTATTGGTGGTTTGGTTGTGTTTGATTTAGCTAGGTTGTTTTTATTCACTTGTTTAATGTGTTTGTTGAGAAGGCTAAGTTTATTTTCCGCGTTGTATCGATTTTTCACTCGTTGATCGTTTATTTTTATTATTGTTTTTTCACCAGAAGAAAAAAAATTATTATACGTCTCAACCATATATATATATATATATATATATATATATATATATATATATATATATATATATATATATATATATATATATATATATATATATATATATTGTTTTTTATTTTTTTCTTTCAACTAGGAGTTATAGTTTTTTTAAACAACTAATTTCATTAACAAAAAAAATTGTCAAGCAAGCAGTTAAAAGAAGTTAAATGAGATATAAGAAAAAGATTAATCAATCATGAGTTCCAACAATAGGCAATTTACCTCAATGTTTAATCCAACTAAAATAGAATTACAAACGATATTGATAAAAAGTGACATCAACATAAGACTTGAATCAAAACGTACCTGTTATGCTTATTATTTATATACTTGAATGTTTTAATGCTTTGATAATCATTGTAATTGACTGGTTGAATGTTTAGAACTATTTTATAATGATCTAGGTCTCAGGGAGGTCTTAAGGAGAGTTTGTTAGTGCATAAATGTAAGTTCCTAGTTCATTCGTCATTCGTGTGGTTGTATTCAGATAAACCTTGAGTATGTGATGCTGGATATTGCTAGTTAATTTTATTATTTCGTCATATTTTTGAATGTGTGTTCGTGAACGCTCAATGTTGTTGTTTGAATCAACCGTACAGATAGAGTATCCATCCATACATATACAATCCACACGCACGGATGCAGATACATCCGTACGGATGAATATCACATCCGTACAGATAGGATAACAGACCCTATAAATAGAGGGTTTCGGGTTCATTGTTGATTTTACACACTATACAAAAACCCTAGATGTATCCTTTCGTTCTAATTCGTCTAGCATTTGTTCTTGTCGATTTACAATGTTTACAAGTCCAATTCCAAGTAAATTGATCATTGTTTTTTTAGTGTTTTTGATATAAAACACGATATCTAGGATTCCTCACTCCATATTGTATTAAAGATTGATTAATTATTTTTAATCGATCCTACAAAGTAGTATCAGAGCGTTTGGTGTCGAGACATTAGTCGTTTTTTTGTCAAAATCACTGACCCACGGTTGGGGTTTTAGGTTTGGGTTAAAGAAATCAATAAATGGGGATTTTTAACGTTAAACTTGTTTTTGATTGAATACGTGTGTCAAAGTAAGTGTTTTTAATAGTTCTAACGTTTTACATTAAGTTTTGGTGTCAAAACTAAGGCGCTAGATCGATTGGAACCCTAGTTTTTGTAAGACCCAAATATTTATTGTACATAAGAGTAAATATGATGTACATAAAGTGTGTGAAGTGTAGTGTAAATGAAAAGCTCAGAAACTGATCTGACCTGTGAGCGCGTCGCGCAGGGTCAAGTGTGCGCACCGCGCACATGCCCTGTTGACAGATTCTTGCTTTTTAAAATAAAGTTAAATGAGGGGCATTCTTGTCTTTTCACTTGAGGCCGGGTTTAGGTCATTATTGGCCAGTTTTGTGGTGGTTGAAACACATTCAACACAACCACCAACCTTATCATCTTCTCTCCAATTTAGTTCTAGAGTGAGAAACCCCCTTTGAGAGAGAGAAAGGTCAAATCAAGGAGGAAGAAGTTTGTTTAGGGTCAAAGCTCGAGTATTAAAGTTGTTCCCTATGTCTCTAGCTACGTTTTGATAGTGTTGGTAAGTCTTAACTCCGTGTTTTGAGTTTAATTTGATTTATGGCTAGGGTTTGTTCATTTAAGACTTGTAAGACCCATTTGGGGGTTAAATGGGTGAATTTGGGTTAAATTGATGTAAGGAAACCCTAAGAGTTGTGATCTAGGGTTTGGTCATGTAATTGGTGTTTATAGAGATAATTGTGTTGATTAATCACTAGCACACTTATGTGTTAGTGAAAGGTTTTGCAAATAAGTTCAAGTTTGACCAAATCATGAGTCTTGATGTTAAAATGGATCAAATAGGTAATGGTTGACCTAGTTGGGCAAGATGGGTATGGAAATACCCTAAATTGTGTTAGTTGGTGTTATTGGACTTTAATTTCTAGCATTTAGTGATTAATGATGAGTCTTGGCCTTGAATGGGCGGTTTTGGTGTAAATGGGTCATTTAATGCAAGTAAGTCATTAAATGCATAAGAGTTAAGTGTTGGTGGTTGGTCCAACTAGTTTGTATGTTGATTGTTTACTTAATGTATTAGGTACTTTGCTTTGAAGCTTACGGAAGTGTTTAATCATCACCGACGTGATAAGGTGAGTGGAATAATTATATATGTATGTATATGATTTATTTGCTTGTGGGGTATGGGTTTAAGTTCGATGTTGACGATACCATATCCTAAAGTATATTGTTCGTTGATGAGGGTTAAAGTTCGATGTTAACGATACCTCATGTATGGATTTAAAGTTCGATGTTGACGAAGCCATACCACTATTGTAGTGACATTCGATGAGGGTTTAAGTTCGATGTTGACGATACCTCATATGTGGGTTTAAGTTCGATGTTAACGATACCACATTAATTCATTCGACGAGGGTTTAAGTTCGATGTTGACGATACCTCATATGTGGGTTTAAGTTCGATGTTGACGATACCACATTAATTAGGACGGATGGGGAATAAGTTCGATGTTGACGATACCATTCGTTGGGCTAGCCTTGAAATCTTGAATACTAATGGATGTTGTGAACATCAATGTTTGTGTGGTGTAGTGTAGCATATCATATTGTTCGTGTTATATGCTATTGTTAAACTAGCTTGGGTTATCGGAGATTTAGCGTTATACTTTATGATGGTATGCTAATTATATTGCTAGTATGTATGCGGAAATTGTGTAAGTGATTGCAAGTGAGTAAGTTATATATGTATATGTATAATTATTGCATTCACTAAGCGTTTTGCTTACCCTCTCGTTGTTTACCTTTTTAGGCTCCGGCGTGGATAAGGGCAAAGGTATTCGTTTGGATTAGTGGCTCTCGGGGGATTAGCTTTTGAAAGTTTGACCAAGATTTGGGTAGTTTAACCCCAAACACCATGCTCTAAGTGTCATTTGGAAATTAAACTTTTGTGGTTGAAACTTGTATTTTGTACGAAATTCGTGATTCGGGACGATGTGGGCACGGTGTTGTAAAACTTGTTTTTATTTTGGGGATCTCTTAGTTTTACTTATTATAACGTGTTTTGAAAGTCGTTTCGTCTAAAAGTGTCGAGAAGTGGGAGATCTTTTTGCCCAAGTTAGAAAATCCGGACAGAAGCATTTGGAGCGCCGCCAACCATGAGGGTCGCGCGCCGCGCACCCCTTTATATAAAAAAAAAATTTGTGTTCTGTTTTCGATTGGATAATGGGTTGGGTCGTTACAAGTGGTATCAGAGCATGGTCTAAGGGGTTTAGGCGACTTGAGATAGGTGCCTAGACTTAGACTTTATTGTGTATGCGTTTACGCGGGACTTGTAGGATTTCGGGTCGGACCGGGATTGGTTAGTGCCTAGGTTTATGTGAACTAACCTTGCACTAATTGTTTTGTGTTGTGTCTGCAATCATCAAGCAAGATAGACGTTGTACTAGCAAGTTAATGCGACGTGCTCGCGTAACAATGACTTGCTACCATTGTTACGGGTTCAAATCGTGTCAAACTAACGATGTACGACAATTGTTGAGCAAGATGGGGCGGTGAGGTGTACATGTATATTATGTCATGTCCTTTCGTTTCGTTATTTAATCTATTCCGTTTTATAGAATGAAGATGAGAAACGGGCATGATACCGATAATGGAGGTACGAGCGAGGATTCCGAGTTCACGGCCAAAGTAGAGGCCATCTTTAAAATTCAAAAAGCAGAATTTCTCGAAGATGTTAGAAGGGTCTTCCAAGAATCGGTTGATGAGAAAATAACCGATTTAATTAATGAAAGAATGAATGCCGCGATCAAAGAGGCATTCGAGGCTAGAAACATTTATCCTCATGGTGAAGGGGGTGACGGTAATGGTGGACATGGAAGGCGAGACTTCCATTACAAGAACTTCAAGGATGTTCAACCTCCTATGTTTAATGGGGTGAGAGATCCGTTGAAGAGTACATGTTGGATTTCTGACATCGATGGGGCCTTCCGTCTAGTGAATGTCCTCCCGAGAAAAAAACGAGTTATGGTTCTAGTATGTTACGTGAAGAAGCAAAGATGTGGTGGGATGACACGATTCAATTGTATTGTGAAGAGCAATGTATGAGCTTGTCGTGGGAAGAGTTTAAAAAGGAGTTCTTTGATGAATATCGAACTCAAGCCAACCTTAATAAAATCTAGGACGAGTTGCGTAATTTGCGACAAGGTTCGATGGACTTGGTTACTCTCAAGTCTACTTTCTTGTCAAAGACTCGTTTTTGTCCGGAGTATGTTGGTGATGATCGAATGTTGATGCTAGATTTCTATCGTACCTTAAGCGATGAGTTGAAACGTAAGATTAGTCAGGGAATGACTAAGTCTTTTGAAGAGTTGTTTGAGTTGGCTCGGGTTTTTGAACCAGAGATCCCAAAAAGAAGTGATTTCTCTTTTTCTAAGAGAAAGTTTGAAGGTTCAAGTCATTCGAACTTTTCAAACAAAAAGAACAAGAAAGGTTCCGAAAGTGTTAATAGCGTGAAGAAGGGTGGTTTCGGGAATTTTATCCCTACTTGCTACAATCGTGGGGTATGTGGTCATCTATCTCGAGATTGTACGAAGCCTTCTACAACAAACAAGCTCACTTGTTTTAATTGTAATAAAGAAGGACACCGAAAGTCGGAGTGTCCCGATTTGAGCACCGATCAAGTTAAAAGGCTAGAGAAGGCGGCGGGTACTGCTAGGGAACGGAATTATTTAATGACCAATGATGAAGCCAAGCAATCAAATGAAGTTGTCTCAGGTACTTTCATGGTTAACTCTAATCCGGCAAGGATACTATTTGATAGCGGTGCTACTTTATCATTTGTGTCTCCAAGATTTGTGCCTATACTTAATAAACAGCTAGCTAAGTTGAGTCATCCGGTAGAAGTTGAAATCGCGGATGGTAAGACGGTGCTAGGGGTTGACGTGTGTAAAGATTTCAATGTTGTGTTTGGTACCGAAACGTTTAAAATCGATCTCATTCTGATGACTTTGGAGGAGTTTGATATTGTCGTTGGTATGGATTGGCTCGATCGTTATAGAGCCGATATTGCATGCCATGAAAAGTCTATTCGTGTGAAGACCCCAAGTGGGGGAGAGTTAATTATTCATGGCGAGAAACGTAGAAGACTTGTGCCATTATGCACTTATGCACGGGCACGTCGTTTTCTTAGTAGTGGTGGCATGGCTTTTCTTGCTCATGTAGTTGATACTCGTGAAGAGCCACCATCCATTCCTAAAATTCCGGTGGTTAATGAATTTGAAGTCGTTTTTCCGGACGAGTTACCGGGTGTTCCGGCAGAAAGACAAGTTGAATTTCGCATTGAGTTGGTTCCGGGGGCTACTCCCATTGCTAAAACTCCTTATCGTTTAGCACCAACGGAAATGCAAGAGTTGTTAAATCAAACCCAAGAGTTGTTTGAAAAGGTTTTTATCCGACCGAGTGCTTTGCCATGGGGCGCTCCGATTTTATTAGTGAAGAAGAAGGATGGTAGTATGCGGATGTGCATTGATTACCGGGAGTTGAACAAAGTGATGATCAAGAATCGTTATCCGTTGTCTCGGATTGACGATTTGTTTGACCAACTCAAGGGCGCGACGTATTTTTCACCAAATGCGGGTCCGTGAGGAAGATATTGAGAAAACGGCCTTTCGAACTCGTTATGGGCATTTTGAATTTGTAGTTATGCCTTTCGTCCTTACGAATGCACCGGCGGCATTCATGGATCTTATGAACCGAGTGTGCCAACCTATGTTGGACAAGTCGGTAATTGTGTTCATTTACGACATACTTGTCTATTCGAAGAGTACGAAGGAACATGAACATCATTTGCGTGAAGTGTTGAAGACATTGTGGAAGGAGAAGTTGTATGCTAAGTTCTCCAAGTGTGAATTTTGGCTAAGGGAAGTTCAATTCTTTGGCCATATTATGAACAAAGAAGGTATTCAAGTAGACCTGGAGAAGATAGAGACGGTGAAGAGTTGGGAACAACTGACTACACCTACGGAAATTCGAAGTTTTCTCGGATTGGTCGGTTATTATCGTCGGTTTATCCAAGACTTTTCTAAGATCGCTTCTCCGTTAACAAAGTTGACAAGGAAGAACGCGAGATTTAATTGGAAAAACGAGCAAGAGATTGCTTTCCAATTGTTGAAAGAGAAGTTGTGTCATGCTCCAGTCTTGGTGTTGCCGGAAGGTGTAGAAGATATGACGGTTTATTGTGATGCCTCATTAAACGGGCTCGGGTGTGTTCTAATGCAAAGAGGTAAAGTCATCGCTTACGCTTCTTGACAATTAAAGGAACACGAAAAGAGATACCCGACTCATGATCTCGAATTGGCGGCGGTGGTCCATGCGTTGAAAATTTGGCGCCACTACTTGTATGGTGCTAAGTGTACGATTTATTCGAATCACAAGAGCTTAAAACATCTTTTTGATCAACGAGATTTGAATTATCGTCAACGTAGATGGATGGATGTGGTAAAGGACTATGATTGTGAGATACTTTATGTAACACCGTACTTTTTTTTTTAAATCACAGCGGAAGTATTTAAAGCATATAATATTCATATGTTACAATACAACAGGTGTTACTTTTCAAAACAGTTATACATAGTTATATTAAACATCAGAGTTCTTCAGTGTGTCAAACATAACTCAAGCACGATTATCTTCTCCCGTCCCTAGCATGCAAAACAATATAACCTGCAGGGGAGAAAATGTGGGGATTAGCATAACGCTAAGTGAATGAGATATCCCAACAGATATTACTATCAAGTACCAAGCCTAGCCTTTAGGGATCATGCATCTGGTTATGGTCATGTGGACATAGCTTTACACAGCTATCATATAATATAACATTACACATCTGTAACATATAGAGCTAGGCAGTAATTCAACTAACGAAGCAAAAATAGCATCAACAAGCTATTAACTAAAGGCACGAAGGCACTACACTAACATAGCCTTACATAGCTATACCATAAGGGTATCAATAGCTCTACACAGCTATTCACTAAGTATCAATAGCTCTACACTACTATTCACTCTCATAGCACTAACAGTTATACATAGCACTAACGGCTATAAATACACAAGAGGATCGTTGACCCTGCCAGGTCTACAACTACTAGCTGATCAATCTAGAGCTGTACCGATAGCCCTCATTATTGTCACACAGTATACCTCTCCTGACGTTTACATACGTCAATTACAATATACTGTCATTACAATAACCAATGAGCCCAACCCTTCTATACATGGTTGACCTCTTCTGTCCCTTCTATACACGGACAGTTCTCACATGTGCACATAAACTACCTACAACCTCATGGTAGGTAACATCACTAATAAACACAGGGCACCCTAATCAGGCATGCTATAGATTCAATCTAATCGGGCAACCTGATAACAACAGTATCACCTACTACTTATAATTACAACAGTAATCAACATGCATACATAGATTATCATAATCTTTACTAGCATAACAGCGGGTAGTAACTACACTTGTTACTAAATACCAATATCGATAAGGATAGTCCCACTCACCGATTACCAGCAAGAACTCAGTGGTCTAATGTTACTGAGTCTTCTCCGTTCCTTTATCACCTGAGAACATCATTTACTGAATTAGTATACTTCTCTAATCAATGATAATTATCAATTAATACTATAAACCACATTATATAACTCTACATTAATTATTTGACAAGGCTACATAAGTGTCCATGCGAAAACAGCGCTTATACGCGTGTAAAACGAAGCTTACAAGCTATCGTGTCTTTTTGACCCAAAATAAAGTCTGATTTATTACTTTAAAACCTTACCATTGGAAAGTACACTTCATTACGTTCCAACGATATTTTATTCATCAAAAACGGAGTTACGGTTTGAAAGTTACGGCCAAAACAAGTTTTCCAAAAAGCTGACAGACTGCAACCGTGCGGAAGCACCTGCAACCGCCCGGTTGCACCCAAAATGGTCTGAGTACACCCTGTAACTGTACAGATGCATCCTAAAACTGTACGGGAGCTGTTCATCTGTACCAGGTCGCAGTTTTCGTCATTTTGAGCCCCAAATCTTGTTTTTGCACTATTTTGACACTACAAATCACTTAGAGAATATACATAATTCATATACAAACGTTTACTAACATCAATTTGACAAAAAACAACACTTTTAGATCAAGATTTGATCAAAAACCCGTTTGGTATCAAACTTTGATAAAACCTAAATTAAACACAGATTAAGGCACGAATTTGACATGTAAAATACCTTGTAATGATCACGAAATCACTAATAACAAATAACCCAAATCGATTTAACACAAAAGCGAGAATCAAGAACTAGGGTTTGAGATATAGGGGCGTATGTGTATGTATGTGTTGAAATTTCCAAAAATGGAAATAAGTGTAGAAGCATGAGTTTTAAAGCAAAAGGGGTTTCTTCATTTGGAGGAAACCTCTTCCGTGATACACAAGGGTATTTACCAGTTATCTGAAACATGAAACACCTCATTAAGTGGTTCAAATGAGGTCCAATTTAAATAAGCAAACCAGTTCTGTGACCCTTGTCAGGAACTGGTCTCAACCAAATAGTCAAATAATTATAAACATATAATTATTAAAATAACATATAATAACACATAAGGGCAAAATAGTCAATTCCAGCTAGGCCCAGTCTGAGGGTGTTACAAATCTACCCCCCTTAAAGGAGATTCCGTCCTCGGAATCTGGTCAATCACGATCACAAAAGTCACATGTTCATCATAACCTCTAATTTCAAACTCAAGTTTGCATCCAAACGATAATACCCTTTGTACTCTAATTCACGTATTCGGTCGAGTTACCCTCTAAAAGCTTTAAATTAACAAATTCTACAGACTCAAATACCAAAATCACCAGTCAATCCTAACTTTTCATCATTCGAAACCATCACTATTCCCGACAAAATGCAAAGGATAGCTAATTATCATGACAAACCACCGTCCAAACAATGACATTTGCTCCGCAAGTCATTCAACTAACCATTACCAAACACAATTTCCGAGTTCAACTCATTAATCAAGATCCCATTCCTGACACTGTAACATTTGATATCATCCCATCCACCAGATCATTATCAGGTTTAACTTTTCATACAGTTAATTTCCCTCAAATTTCTAAGTAATGGCAACTAGATTTCATTTATTTCAATAAATTCTATACTTAATGTTCATAAAATACGTCTTTGGTTTATCAAAATCGTCTAAGTTAATCATTTCATGCTCAATAATTCATTGTCCAACAGTCAGTCCACATTCCATGCACAATTCGAGTCATATATATTTCCTTCAGCTTCCCAGAATTTCTGTATGACTTATCCCAATATACTTCTGTTGGCCAGACACAAGTATATTATTCTAAATCATACCTTCATTCTGAGTCACTTGACAAGAAAAAATCCTAAATAATTTACACATTGGTCAAGGCAAACAATTTCATGTTAAGCATCGGTAATAGGGAAATTTATTATATCACTGGTCAACAAGTCTCATCAGTCATATGTCATCAACCATAATGATACGCATATCCGCATGACTATGCGGATTAAGCATCCAAAGCGCTTAACCGCACATTAATTGCCATGCAAAACATGTGGCACGGGTATAGTCGCACTTTATGCGCCTATACCATATGATATGAGTTTTGTATACTTGCATAAGGGTCCAGTATATTCTAGAAGAATGTACGGTATAATCAATTCGGATTCTTTTCCTTAAATAACAAAAGTTAGTTGGGAAGAGATCGTATTTAATTAGGGAAAGGATTCTATCGAAACCCTAATTCGTGAGCCTATAAATACATAGCTCATAAACCCTAAAAAACACATCTGGTTACTAATACGTAACAAAAGCATACACATCATCATCGTACGAACAAAGCTTCATACGATCTAACACGTAAAGACTTTCAGGTATGTCTTGAACTATAAAACCTTCATGTCTTTGGGCCACTCAACCCCGTATGCTGGGTTGTTGGTGGACTCTCAAATCGGCCACCCTGTCGTAATCGAGACGATACCGATGTGGGTTATCCACGACTAAGCGTCGGAGGTCCGAATGTTGTTAGTTCATAAACCCTATTATGCACTCAAGCGTAGGTTCACCTTGATCTCGTGAAAATATGCTTGATCATTTGGCGCCATCCGTGAGACCGGTTATATGAACAAAGAAGATTGGAATTTATGTTGTGTATAATTTATTATATATATCTTCTTTCCGTAAAACCTTTTTTGTTTAATCAATCGATCACCTTCATGTTTAAAAAATTGTCAGCGAGAATGGGTGGAGGAAGTAAGAATGCCAAAAATCAGGGGCGATCAGATTTTCCCGTAAGTCCACGGTTTCAAACACCTACAGCGACTGTTATGAATACACCACCGACGCCTGATGTGCGTAGAGGTGTATACGAAATAGTTATATTTTTACTACGAAATACGACGAAATATGATACAAGTTTACACAAGTTATTTATTTATTTATAGAGTAGATATACCTAAACTCTGCTACAACACTATAGGCAGTATACCTAATCGTAGAGTAGTACAGTTTTTAGTAAGTCCGGTTCGTTCCACAGGGAGACGACTTATTTTACACTATATTTTAAACAACTATATTTGTACAAAATATATATATTTATATATAATAATAATATAAAAGGGGGTTTACCGTTTAATGACCGGTTTGTCGATTTTATATTTTAAGTCATAATTAAAACCTAATGAAAAATATAAGTTGCGATAATTAAAAAGTACGATAATTTAAAGTGCAATTAAATACAATGACAGTAAATAAAAGTGCGATAATTAAAAGTGCAATTAAATATGAAATATATAAATTATGCTTATTTAAACTTCCGTAATCATGATGTTTAACGTGTTGATTTTAGTTTATTACCATGGGTTAATTGTCCTTTGTCCTGGATTATTCAATATGTCCGTCTGGTTTTTGTCCATAACAGTCCATCGGTCATAAATTTAAAGTGCGAGTGTCCTCGTCAAATTATCCTTATATCCGAAGTCAAATATTCCAACTAATTGGGGACTTAAACTGTAACAAGGTCTTAATATTTTATTTAACAATTACACCAGGATATCGACTACGTGTAACCCAAGGTTTTAATACTTTGTTAACAATTATGCCAAGTGTCCTTGTACATAATTCACCCCTGTTTTAATAAGTCTATTAACTATTAATCCATTCCCGTGTCCGGTTAAATGAACGATTATTCGTACATATAAATATCCCGCCCATCGTGTCCGATCGAGTGTATATGGTTATTTATAGGTACGTCCAATTGTAAATCTTTATATTAAATTAACAAATTATCATTTAATTAAACAAATATAAAACCCATTAATAGCCCATACTCTAATTTCCACAAGTGTCGTTCTTTTGTCCAAACCCCAATTATGGGACAAAGCCCAATTACCCCGTCTTAATATTTTAGCCCAACATCATGATTACTTCGTCTTAAATAAGCATAATAATAACTTAGTTACAAGACATTAATTTAAAAAGGAGAACATAACTTACATTGAGTATTTATCGCGTAGCTTTACACAGACAGAACTTCGACTTAAAAACCCGTAAAATAAACGTTACGCTACCCAAATTTGTAGAAATGTAACCACTAAATTAACCTACTCCTACTCCTAAAACTAAATTACATAAAATAAAAATTAAAAACTGAATTTGAAAATATAAAAGAGTGTGTTTGAAGCTCGAGCACAGGCCTGGTATTTATAGCATTTTGGCCTGCTACAGTAACCCATGCGATCGCAAGGGTTTTATGTCTATTTCCCATGCGATCGCATGGCCGCCAGATCCAGCTCACATATTTTTTGTACACTAGCTTGTCGACATATTTAATAAATATATATAATATATATATTTTTTATATAATTATATATATATTATATTATATTCTTGTGCATAGTTGACTCGTAATTTTGGCTCCGATGTTTCGTACATTTACGCCTGGTTTATGTCTCGGTTCCGGTTTCTTGAACGTCTTTTCGTACAATTTAATATCGTGCAATTTGCGTTCCGCGACTTGCGTTCTTGTTAATCTTTAGACGTTTTTCTTCGATAAATTAAACCACTTGTAGTGTAACTTGTACGTTTGAGCATTTTGGACGTTTTCGCCTTTTAAATCTTCGTTTTCGACTTTAAATCTTCGTTTTCGAGCGATCTTCGTCTTTCGTTTTCACACTTATTTATTTTAAACAATTACAACTAAAAATAAGGAAATTACAATTAAAAACATTACATTTTGGAATAATATTGCGATTAAATATATGTTCTTTTGGAGCAATATCAATTATCCCTACACTTGAGCGTTGCTTGTCCTCAAGCAATATAGAACTTGAAATTAAATCACACGAATCACTTCTTTATTCTTCACACTTTATAAATTAGTGATTTTAATACGACGGTATAAACAATGATAGTAACGATGTGGTTTACAGTCCCACATGACTATAAAAATTTAGATCCTTAAGGAAATTGGATCTTTATGAAAACATTTGATCTTTTGAAAATTCATTCTAGCTTTTACCCTAGATAAGTTTTCCAGAATAACCCTTCACCGGTGTATGCAAAATGTTTTTGTGGGTTTGGTGGGTTTCAGATTTGAAAATTTTAGCTCAAAACTTATGGTTTTGTGTCTCCCACTTTCTAACCTTGTATTAGGAAAGCAACACGTCCAGTATACTTGCTCCGTATATTACCTTTCGATAAACTACCATCCGGTTGTAAAGGAAAGCGTTGAACAAGCAACTGTTAGGGCGATGTCTAATGACATGCAGATGTTCATGGTCTACAACGTGTCGGATGCAATTACTATCCTTTGTAGGAGCAATAGTAAAGATCACCCTATAATTTTTTTTCGGTCTGGCACAAGTTCCTATCTTCGACCATGCTATGCAACCACCGTTCTTAAGGTTGACACCCGAATTGGTTCAGGTGACCTAATGAATTCCAGGTGAATTCCTAGGATTTTACGTTCAATGGTAATGAACGCATTGAAAATGGGTTTTTAGAAAACAAATCGATTTTAATTTGATCAAAATATTTTCTCGTTCAAGCTCGAGTTTAGATATCATCGAATTCCATGAGTTTGTAATTCTCAATCTTTAAAGTCAATCTCAAGGATTGAGTAATATCAGTCTTAAAAGCTGATTTTTAATCTTTAAGGAGATTATCCTTTCTGGGGGTCTGATTCATTAGTCTTATCAAGCTAATTTGCACGGCGCCCTCCCCATTTTACGAGACAGATCCTTTCATGGTTAGGATAAGTCTGACCACTTGGCGACCCTGTTTGATGCTGAGGTCAGTAGATTTCCTGCTGATTCTAGAGATGACTTTTCTAGATTTTTCATCAACCTACAGCTGGTCTGGACGACAACTTCGTGACCTAAATCAAGAAGCGCGTGTCTTTTTCGGAAGACTTTACTTCCTTTTAATGATGGAATTGATTCATCGTGTAGATCCATCTTTTCTTTTATCTTTATTATAATATTGTGGGTAAAACAGTTAATTTAGTCCAAAACAAAAGCACCTGCAATAACTTTACAGAAACATGTGATAGATAGTTTTTTTTTTAATTGAATAACTTGGTACATTCTCCCCACACTTAGTTTCTTTCTTTGCCTTTTTATTCTCCTTTATTCCATTTTAAATGAATTCAAGTGTTTTAGGGTGTTTCTCAATTTATGTCCTTTCCGAGGTAACGATAATTTCGGTATTAACACCTAGTTTTCATCGTTCATAAATATGTATAAACATGATTTTGAATTCATTTATTTGAAAATTTTTAAAATTTTCACAAAATTTGGCAAATAAACTAAGTGCAAACCCGAGAGAATTTATAACCCTTCCCCACACTTGAGATCATGCAATGCCCTCATTTGCATGAAATCAGACTATAATTATAAATTCACGAGGGTGATAAGTGTAGAAAAGTGATTAAAAATACCCAGTTTGTAATTACAAAGCTCGTCGAATGATAGATGGCGCGCCTCATCGTTAATTCCTTCTTGTTTTATCACACATGTTTTTCTTCAAAAACGGTTGCTTTTCTGAACTGTTTGCTAATCTTTGAAAATGCGTCTTTTACCCTAACTTATTATGCATGTTTATTAACGAGTTATGCACTAACCCGAACCCCGAATTTAACGTTAAGTGGGGTTAGACTTCCCCATACTTAGCTGACGACATATGAAGTCGGTAGAATAAGTTCCACGAATTAAAATATTGAACCAGTTATTTACATCTCGGGTGGTATAAAATATATCAATGGGTTTAAAGTTTAGACCCACCCGATCGTCACTACTTAATTCTTTTTTAAGTGTAGCTTTTAGTAAATGGATATGTCTCTTTTCTGGTTCTTGGTCAAATGGATCGATATACACCGACATACATATTTCTATAGGGTGGACAATTCCTAACATTTCCTTTCGTTCATTCTCGGGATCAAGGTTTTCACCTCTGTTACCCAATTGGGTGAAATTCGAGGTGTCAATATCTATTACAGCTTGTAGTTCATCTTTGGTAGATGACTCGTCTATTGAGAATATTGGGTTAGAAGGTTGTGGAATGGTGAATTTCGGGATCGAAGCAAATTCTTCTTCATTAATGGTACTTATCAGTCCCACCATTTTGGTCTCGGGGGTAAAATTTTCAACGTTATCATTTTCCCAAGAGTACCATTTTGTCACCCTTACTTCTTCTTCATTCATTGATGGATCGATGATTTCGTTAGTAGAGGCTAATGTGTTGATATGTTGTGAAATTGGTAAGACTGAATAAAAAGTATCATCGGGATAGTTGGTGATTTCGGAGCTCTCGAATTCATCAAAATTCGATGATATGAGATTTTCTTGCACACGACTCCTCAGATCAACAGGTGTGTAATCTGATAGAGTTTCAGCTTGCCGATTTACAAACTCTCTCATTTGTTCATTTTGAGCATCAAGTTCTTCGAGTTTGATTTTTATATAATCTAAAGAATTTTCAGGCACATAATTTTCCTCGTCTTCTGGTTGTTGAGTTTGGATATATTCTTGGGAATAATTCCAATTAGAATTGTATTCCTCATAATCATTCCATTCAGGTTCCATGGGTGCATAATTTTCTATAGGAACGTAATAATAACATTCCCATGTTGAGTGATAATCTCCATAGATTTCACAACTAGTTATTGTTTCGTCATTCGTGATCCAAGATTGACCGAACGAATTGTCATCAACACCCGTTTGAGAGTATTGATTAAATTGATTTCGGATGTCATAAAGAGTTTCCAAAATATTCTCGATATTTTCCATAATGCGCTTATTACCAAATTTTAGCTACAATGTGGTGCATTTACAAATTATCCTATTAGTTATAAAACTAAAAATTATATAAGTTATCAAATTAATAGACTTTTCTGCTTTTGCCCACGTTTCGAATAGCCAATAGATGCAGCAGGGAGCCAGAACCCTTTAAATCAGAAGTTCACAACTCAGCCACTAACAAATCCAACTATTACTACGAAGCAGAAAATTTGGATGTCTATCAATTTAACCGCTTAAAATAATTTTTCGTTTGGAATTTTAAAGACAATAAAAATCTATGTCCTAAAAACAAGCGTGTCGAGAAATAAGAAAGAAAAAGATTACGCGTCGAAAAACGTCGAAAAATAAAAATAAGAAAGAAAAACGTCGAAACTTAAAAGTCTAAAAACTAAATCTAAAAAGTTGCGCCTAAAGGTCTAAAGGTAAATGAAATTTTATTCGGAAAACGACAATTACTTAAATTGGCACTAAAATCTATAAACGGCGTCGCAAAATTCTAAAGCGCCTAAATCTTAATCTAAAGAAAAAGCACTTAAGGGATTTTACGGCAAAGCCTAAAAATATAGAAATATAAAAATAACTACGGCAAAACTAAATTTAAAACTATATAGCAAACGATAAATATTACGAAATAAACAATAAAAATACAAATTAGAACTAAAATGATAAAAATACAAATTTTATAACAATATAATTTTTATATTATTTATTATATAAATATATTAAACTATCTAATTAATAATAATAATTAAAACTTAATATTACTAATTAAAAATTAAAACTAAAATAAACTAATTAATATATTATAACTAAACCCTAAATAATAATAATAAATATATTAAAACCCTACGCGAATTAAATGCAGTCCAAGGTTTGGGTCTGTCACGTCAGCCATGTGACCACATGGTTTTACAACATCCGGCTCATGCGATCGCATGGGCCTGGTTTCCAGTTTTTTTTTTTTTAATTTTATATTGTTTTTCTAAAAATTATATATAAATATATTTATACAAAAATAAATTAAAAATATAGCGTTTCGCCGAGTCCCCGGCAGCGGCGCCAAAAACTTGATGTGCGTAGAGGTGTATACGAAATAGTTATATTTTTACTACGAAATACGACGAAATATGATGCAAGTTTACACAAGTTATTTATTTATTTATAGAGTAGATATACCTAAACTCTGCTACAACACTATAGGCAGTATACCTAATCGTAGAGTAGTACAGTTTTTAGTAAGTCCGGTTCGTTCCACAGGGAGACGACTTATTTTACACTATATTTTAAACAACTATATTTGTACAAAATATATATTTTTATATATAATAATAATATAAAAGGGGGTTTACCGTTTAATGACCGGATTTTCAATTTTATATTTTAAGTCATAATTAAAACCTAATGAAAAATATAAGTTGCGATAATTAAAAAGTACGATAATTTAAAGTGCAATTAAATACAATGACAGTAAATAAAAGTGCAATAATTAAAAGTGCAATTAAATATGAAATATATAAATTATGCTTATTTAAACTTCCGTAATCATGATATTTGACGTGTTGATTTTAGTTTATTACCATGGGTAAATTGTCCTTTGTCCTGGATTATTCAATATGTCCGTCTGGTTTTTGTCCATAACAGTCCATCGGTCATAAATTTAAAGTGCGAGTGTCCTAGTCAAATTATCCTTATATCCGAAGTCAAATATTCCCACTAATTAGGGACTTAAACTGTAACAAGGTCTTAATATTTTGTTTAACAATTACACCAGGATATCGACTGCGTGTAACCCAAGGTTTTAATACTTTGTTAACAATTACGCCAAGTGTCCTTGTACATAATTCACCCCTGTTTTAATAAGTCTATTAACTATTAATCCATTCCCGTGTCCGGTTAAATGAACAATTATTCGTACATATAAATATCCCGCCCATCGTGTCCGATCGAGTGTATATGGTTATTTATAGGTACGTCCAATTGTAAATCTTTATATTAAATTAACAAATTATCATTTAATTAAACAAATATAAAACCCATTAATAGCCCATAGTCTAATTTCCACAAGTGTCGTTCTTTTGTCCAAACTCCAATTATGGGACAAAGCCCAATTACCCCGTCTTGATATTTTAGCCCAACATCATGATTACTTCGTCTTAAATAAGCATAATAATAACTTAGTTACAAGACATTAATTTAAAAAGGAGAACATAACTTACATTGAGTATTTATCGCGTAGCTTTACACAGACAGAACTTCGACTTGAAAACCCGTAAAATAAACGTTACGCTACCCAAACTTGTAGAAATGTAACCACTAAATTAACCTACTCCTACTCCTAAAACTAAATTACATAAAATAAAAATTAAAAACTGAATTTGAAAATATAAAAGAGTGTGTTTGAAGCTCGAGCACAAGCCTGGTATTTATAGCATTTTGGCCTGCTACAGTAACCCCATGCGATCGCATGGGTTTTATGCCTATTTCTCATGCGATCGCATGGCCGCCAGATCCAGCTCACATATTTTTTGTACACTAGCTTGTCGACATATTTAATAAATATATATAATATATATATATTTTTTATATAATTATATATATTATATTATATTCTTGTGCATAGTTGACTCGTAATTTTGGCTCCGATGTTTCTTACATTTACGCCTGGTTTATGTCTCGGTTCCGGTTTCTTGAACGTCTTTTCGTACAATTTAATATTGTGCAATTTGCGTTCCGCGACTTGCGTTCTTGTTAATCTTTAGACATTTTTCTTCGATAAATTAAACCACTTGTAGTGTAACTTGTACGTTTGAGCATTTTGGACGTTTTCGCCTTTTAAATCTTCGTTTTCGACTTTAAATCTTCGTTTTCAAGCGATCTTCGTCTTTCGTTTTCACACTTATTTATTTTAAACAATTACAACTAAAAATAAGGAAATTACAATTAAAAACATTACATTTTGGAATAATATTGCGACTAAATATATGTTCTTTTAGAGCAATATCAACGCCACCTGCACCGGTCAAAGGGGCATCCAAGCCTCCATCGACATCAAACATCGAAACAGGACTAATTGCATCAGAAACGGTCCTAAAAGAATCATCTAAGAGTTGGTGGCACTCTCCGGATGGAAGCGTACTAGAAACAGGAGCTAGCTTCAAACCATTCGAGGACCTGCCTTCGAAAAATCTGAGCTTCGGTTCTCCAAGCGAGACCATTCCACCAGGTTTCAAAGTTAAAACTACTTATGTGGGAACCATGCCCATCATCACTTCGGTTGAACCTGAAACTCCTATTGAAAGGGTTACCACCGAGACAACGTGGGTGGATTGAGCTATTGAATGATTACGATTTTGAGCTTCGATATCACCCGGGGAAGGCAAATGTGGTAGCCGACGCTCTGAGTAGAAAGGACAGAGAACCTATACGGGTAAAAGCTATGAATATAATTATTCGTACTAACCTTACTACTCAAATAAAGGAGGTGCAACAAGGAGTTTTAAAAGAGGGAAATTTAAAGGATGAAATACCTAAAGGATCGGAGAAGCATCTTAGTATTCGGGAAGACGGAACCCGGTATAGGGCTGAAAGGATTTGGGTACCAAAATTTGGAGATATGAGAGAAATGGTACTTAGAGAAGCTCATAAAACCAGATACTCAATACATCCTGGAACGGGGAAGATGTACAAGGATCTCAAGAAACATTTTTGGTGGCCGGGTATGAAAGCCGATGTTGCTAAATACGTAGGAGAATGTTTGACGTGTTCTAAGGTCAAAGCTGAGCATCAGAAACCATCAGGTCTACTTCAACAACCCGAAATCCCAGAATGGAAATGGGAAAACATTACCATGGATTTCATCACTAAATTGCCAAGGACTGCAAGTGGTTTTGATACTATTTGGGTAATAGTTGATCGTCTCACCAAATCAGCATACTTCCTGCCAATAAGAGAATATGACAAGATGGAGAAGTTAGCACGACTGTATTTGAAGGAAGTCGTCTCCAGACATGGAATACCAATCTCTATTATCTCTGATAGGGATGGCAGATTTATTTCAAGATTCTGGCAGACATTACAGCAAGCATTAGGAACTCGTCTAGACATGAGTACTGCCTATCATCCACAAACTGATGGGCAGAGCGAAAGGACAATACAAACGCTTGAAGACATGCTATGAGCATGTGTTATTGATTTCGGAAACAGTTGGGATCGACATCTACCGTTAGCAGAATTTTCCTACAACAACAGCTACCATTCAAGCATTGAGATGGCGCCATTTGAAGCACTTTATGGTAGAAAGTGCAGGTCTCCAATTTGTTGGAGTGAAGTGGGGGATAGACAGATTACGGGTCCGGAGATAATACAAGAAACTACTGAGAAGATCATCCAAATTCAACAACGGTTGAAAACCGCCCAAAGTCGACAAAAGAGCTACGCCGACATTAAAAGAAAAGATATAGAATTTGAAATTGGAGAGATGGTCATGCTTAAGGTTGCACCTTGGAAAGGTGTTGTTCGATTTGGTAAACGATGGAAATTAAATCCAAGGTATATTGGACCATTCTAGATTATTGATCGTGTCGGACTAGTAGCTTACCGACTTGAGTTATCTCAACAACTCGTGGCTGTACATAACACTTTCCACGTCTCGAATTTGTCTGACACCGTAACAAGGGTTACAACCGAGACAAGATGGTTCATATATCACGCTGACACCGTAACAAGGGTCAACGACGTATGCGTCTTCGCAACCTATCCCTAATATTGCAAGCAACCAATATAGCGGGCCGCAACATGTCTTGACCCAACCAAATAGTTTTATATCCCAGTTGCAGCAGGTCGCACCACCGTATTTGGCACCAGCTTTTAATGAACCAGCAAGGGTTCAAGAATTCTTGAACAACTGGTTCGCGGTAATGCAAGGACAAAAAGCCAGGCAAAGTCTTGAGCTTGCTCCTACAACTGAAAAGTTTGTACCACATATTGCAAATCATCCTTTTATAGTAGCGCCAGTGGTACCCTTAATGTTGGGAAGTTACGATGGATTGTCAGATCCTGATGATTCTTTGCAAAAATTTGAAGGAACCGCAAGAACACACAGCTGGGGTGACGCAGTAGCATGTCATATGCGACCAATAGTGCTGCAAGGGGTACCAAGGGAATGGCTCAACAATTTGCCAGCGCAGAGCATCACAGGCTTCGCGGAGCTGCGCACAAGATTCTTATTGAACTTCCTCAACATGCGCGCTCGCAAAAGAACACATGTTGATTGTCATGACATTAAACAAAAGCAAAAAGAAAGTTTGGGGGAAATCATCGATAGGTACACCAAGGAAGTGGCAAAAATACAAGACCTCCCGGAGAGGTGTCCGGTTTTATACACTGTATAGACACTGACAGACATCTCTCTTTGTGGCAGCAGCTGTGCAGAAGAGTATCAGAAACTTTCGCGGAGGCTATAAAAGAAACGCATGACTATATGCGTGCGCAAGAAGATATAAAACAAAACCGCGGAAGCAACTCTTCGTACATGGACATTGATGAAGATTATTATCAAATTCAAGGAAGAGCGCCAGAACATGGCAAATGATACAATAACAATGGGCCGTCCCGAGGCGGTAATTACAATAACGATAAATACCGCAAATTTAACAACAACAAAGGGGGAGGAAGTCAGAGATACAAAAGTAATCACACCGACAACGTCGAATAAGTAAAAGATCTCACAAAAACATCAAAAGAAATTTTGGCTACAGAGGCAGTGTGCAAAGACTTCGATCCCCTGGTCCCTATGTCAAAGTATGGGAATAGGGACAAAAGCAAGTTTTGTGACTTTCATGAGGATTACGGTCACGAAACAAATGAATGTCGGCATCTAATCGAAAAGGTGGTTGCCGAACTTAAAAAGGGAAGATTGCAACACTTGAAGAAAGGCAGAAAAGCATCAAGTGAGAAGCCAAAGGGAGAAAAAGAGTATCCATGGCAGAAAAAGAATGATGGAAGGGAAACGGACAAAACTATCAACATGGTCATCGGCAAAAGAGCAAATTAGCGATGCAAAATCGAATTTCCCGAAGAATGGGAAAACACTCACATCGTGTTCCCGGCAGTTGCACAGGAACCCTCAGATGCGCCAATTACAATTAAAGGGTGCGTTAAGAGCTGTGGGTATATGATCAAACGATTGCACATATATACTGGTTGCGGGGTCGATATAATGTATGAACATTGCTTCCGGCAGCTATCAGGAACAGTTCAGGCTAAGTTAATAGCTCCAGCACCGCATTGTCGGGATTTTCTGGCGAATCCGCATGGCCAGTCGGGATCATCGAGCTACAATTAGAGTTAGTAGATGATGATAACAAGGAGTTGGTAACAAGTACGACAGTGGAATTTGCTGTAGTAAGATCTTACTCAAAATATAATGCACTCTTGGGACGCACAACACTGCAGCGGTTGGTGGCCATTCCTTCCACAGTGCACGGTCTTATAAAATTCCCAACTCCATTGGGGATCGCGACAATAAGGTCAGAAAAGAAGGATGAAAGTGTAGCGGCTGTAGAACATGCGGAGAAACAGCCAAGCGAAGAAGAACAGTTGCGAAGCTGCATGATAATCGCAAATCCGCGATATCTCGACCAAAAAATCAGGATCGGCGGAGGATTATCTGAAGAGACGCAGTTTAAGCTCCGTAACATATTAGCTTCCAATACGGATGTTTTCGCATGGAAAGAGGCGGACATGACCGGAGTGCCAAGAGAAATAGCTGAGCATAGGCTTAACGCAAATCCAAATCTAACGCCTGTATGTCAAACGAAATACGGTATGGCACCAGAGAGAAGTGAATGGTTAAAAGCGGAAGTCGACAAGTTGGTCAAAGCAAACATATTGCGAGAAGTACGGTACCAAACTTGGGTAGCAATCCCGGTTCTAGTAAAAAAGCCCGATGGGTCTTGGCGCATGTGCGTTGACTTCACAGACATTAATAAAGCTTGTCCTAAGGATAATTATCCTTTACCTGAAATTGATTGGAAAGTCGAATCACTAGCAGGTTTCCGGTATAAATATTTTCTAGATGCGTATAAAGGGTACCATCTAATACATATGGCTGCGGATGATGAGGACAAAACTGCCTTTCACACAAGCCAGGGCATCTATTGCTATACAAAGATGCCGTTTGGGTTAAAGAATGCCGGGGCAACATACCAACGCGTAATAGATGAAGCTTTTAAAAGTCAAATTGGTAGAAATTTAGAGGCGTATGTGGATGATTTGGTCATAAAAAGCACAACAGAGCAAGGTTTATTGGACGATATATTAGAAATGTTTGCGTCATTAAGAAAGATAAACATGAAGCTCAACCCATCGAAGTGTAGCTTCGGAGAAGAAGAAGGGAAATTCCTCGGGCATATCATTACTGAGTGCGGAATACGCGTAAATCCAAAGAAAATAGAAGCTATCGAAAGCATGCCGTCACCTCGAAGTAAGAAGGAAGTGCAAAGTTTGACGAGTAAGCTGGCCGCATTAACGAGATTCTTGTCAAAATCCGAAGAACGATCACTACCATTTTTTGGAACGCTGAAAAATTGTTTGAAGAAAACTGATTTCAAATGGACAGAGGAAGCAGAAGTCGCTTTTCAAGAGATGAAAAAGCTGTTGAAGGAGTTGCCCACAATGACCGCGCCTATTGCAGGGGAAACACTAATACTCTACTTAGCGGCATCAAAAGAAGTAATAAGTTCAGTATTGATAGCAAACAGGGGACATGTACGCGCCTCAAATCAAAATTTAGTTGTTTCTTATTCAATGGTCATTTATCATATATATATATTATGCTATGCGAATAGGTACAAATGCCTATATATTTTGTCAGCAAAGCCTTAACAGGAAGCGAATTAAATTACCCTGCGATCAAAAAACTGGTTTATGCGCTCGTGCATACAGCTAGACGCTTAAGGAGATATTTCCAAGCGCATCCAATAATGGTCCTAACGGACCAACCAACAAAGTAGGTATGACAAGAAACGAAATATTGTCAAAAGCTCAAAAATTGCTTGAAAAATTCTTGAAAATTCATATTTGCTGGTAATTGTTGAGCAGGTGCTGTACAAACCAGAAAATTCTGGTCGCATGGCTAAATGGGCTATTGAATTAGGTGAGCATGAGATAAGATTCTCACCAAGAAGTGTGGTAAAAGGACAAGTCCTAGCAGATTATCTGGCTGAAACAGCCGGAGACATTGAAATCTCGCATGAATTAAAAGCAATACCACCTCCGTCCGAACAGCTGTGGGAAATGCACACAGATTGGGCTTGTGGTCCAGAAGGCGCAGGGGCAGGAATAGTCCTAAAAAGTCCAGAAGGAGAAAAATATACCTTCGTGCTGCGCTTTAGCTTCCCTGTAACAAACAATGAAGCTGAATATGAGGCGTTGTTATCCGGAATGCGGGTAGCAAAATTTTTAGAGGTAAAAGAGTTGTCAGTATATGTTAATTCACAGCTAGTTGCAAACTAATTCAACGGGATATTCGAAGCACATGATGAATCGATGCAAAAGTATCTGAAACTTG
Organism: Rutidosis leptorrhynchoides; assembly: GCF_046630445.1. NCBI lineage: Eukaryota > Viridiplantae > Streptophyta > Magnoliopsida > Asterales > Asteraceae > Rutidosis > Rutidosis leptorrhynchoides. The sequence goes on from NC_092336.1 coordinate 542,350,965, forward strand.
TGCAAGAGCTTGCGGTGGACTTCGATTTATTCCAGGTAACTCAGGTTTCAAGAACATTGAATAAAAAGGCGGATGCGCTCAGTAAGTTAGCGGCCTTAACATTCAGCCATTTTAAGAAAGAAATGTGGGTTGAGGAAGTGAAAGTAAAATCCATTGAGACCGATGGTGTATCCGCTGCATTTGAAGAAGAGGAGCAGAGTTGGATGACACCGATAGTAGAATTTCTGAACAAAGGTACATTGCCGATAGATTCAATAAAAGCAAGAAAGATTAAGATGAAAGCACCGATGTATTTGTTAGATAAAGGAATTATATACAGAAAGTCTTTTTTGGGACCCCATTTACGGTGTCTTAATCCAACTCAAGCGGAGTCGATTATACGGGAAGTACACGAGGGAATGTGCGCTTTGCACTCAGGACACAAAACAGTTGCGTTCAAACAAATGCAGCTCGGATACTATTGGCCGTCATTGTACAGAGATGCCACGAAGGTGATATGCAAATGTCAGTCGTGTCAGCTGCACACACTGGTAAGCTAAGCTCCGCAAAATCCAATGATACCGGTTGCGTCTACATGGCCATTCTGCAAATGGGCAATTGACATAGTGGGGCCATTCCCCACAGGACCAGGAGGTGTAAAGTTTTTGGTAATGGCCATTGATTATTTTACAAAGTGGGTCAAAGCCAAACTGCTGAAAACAATTTCGGGCAAACAAATCCGAAATTTTGTATGGGAAAATATCGTCTGTCGGTTTGGAATACCAAATGAAATAGTAAGTGACAATGGTACACAGTTTGAAGGTAATCCATTCAGTGATTGGTGCTAAAAACTAAACATAAAGCAAACATTCACATCAGTCGCACACCCCAGGCGAACGGTCAATGTGAGGTCACAAATCGGGATATCGTGTTAGGAATCAAAGCAAGACTTGGATTATGCCAAAGGGGTTGGATAGATAAACTGCCAAATGTACTGTGGGCACACCGCACAACTCCAAAAGGCGTGACCAATGAAACACCTTTCAGTTTAGTGTACGGGTCCGAGGATGTGATATCCGTGGAAATAAAGGTGCCAACTACGTGCATAGCTTCCTTCGATGAAAGTAGCAATAGCGAAGAACTGCATGAAAATCTGAACTTAGTTGAAGAACGCAGGGAAATGGTGACCATAAAAGAAGCAATCAACAAACAAAGAATCGCAAGCTACTATAATAAGCGCGTATAACCATTATCTTTCCAATTGGATTACTTGGTGTGGCGAAAAAATGAAGCAAGCAGAGCAGAGGACACGGGTAAACTCGGACCTAAATGGGAAGGACCATACAAGGTTATTGGCGTAAGCGATACAGGGGCGTATCGACTAGCAAGTTTAGATGGAAAAGCAATAAAATGCACCTGGCATGCACAAACACTGAAACGGTGCTACATATGAAAAAACTACAGAGGGATTGATCACCCCAATTAACTGTTTAAAGTTTTTATTATGTAAATTTTTTATTTTCCATTGTAAACATGACAACTAAGTGTTGGTCAAGTGATATGTTTGAAATAAATTGAATCATGCAATTTAAGCCAATAACTTGTGCATTTTTATATTTGTTGATTGCATGCCCCTTAAGCTGCACAGGGACACACTCCGAGTCTCAAGTGTATGTGGTTATATATAGATACGTCAAATTATAAATCTCTATATTAAATTAACAAGATATCATTTAGTTAATCAAATATAAAGCCCATTAATAGCCCATAATCTAATTTCCACAAGTGTCGGTCTTTTATCCAAACCCCAATTATGGTCCAAAGCCCAATAACCCCATCTTAATATTTAGCAAAACATCATGATTACTTCGGCTCAAATAAGCATAATAATAACTTAAGTACGATACATAATTAAAAAGGGAGAATTTAGCTTACAGTGATTATTAATCGCGTAGTGTTACAAAGACAGAGTTCCGACTTTAAAACCCGTAAAATAACCGTTACAATACCCAAACTAACTAATATAAAACTAAACTATATTATATATTATATATTATATATATATTATATATATATCATTGAGGGAGAGAAAGATGGATATATATTGTGTTTTTTCGTCGAGCAGAAGCCTGGTATTTATAGGCATAATTCCTAATTCTGATGCCCATGCGAGTGCATGGGGTTTTAGTGCAAATATCATACACTCGCATGGGCTCATGCACTCGCATGAGTTTTATGCCTATTTCCCATGCGATCGCATGGCCGTCAGATCCAGCTCACATATTTTTTGTTTTCTTGCTTGTCGACATATTATTATATATATATATATATATATATATATATATATATATATATATATATATATATATATATATATATATATATATATATATATATATAAAATTTATATTAATTATATATATATATTATATTATATTCTTGAGCATAGTTGACTTGTAATTTTTGCTCCGTTGTCTCGTACATTTACGCCCGGTTTATGTCTCGGTTCCGGTTTCTCGAACGTCTTTTCGTATGCTTTAATATCTTGTACTTTGCATTTCGTGGCTTGTACTCTTGTAAATTTTAGACGTTTCTCATCAATAAATGGAACCACTTGGATTGTAACTTGTACATTTGAGCTTTTTGGTCATTTTCGTCTTCAAATCGTCATTTTCTTCTTTTGTCTTCGCACTTATTTATTTAAACGAATAGTACATAAAAATAGAACAATAGCAACTAAAAGCTTTACATATTGGGATGATATTGCGACTAAATATATGTTCATTTGGAGCACTATCAAATATCCCCACACTTGAACGTTGCTTGTCCGCAAGCAATACAGAACTTGAAATTAATTCACACTTCACTCGAATCACTTTTTTATTCTCACACTTTATACATCAGTGATTTTGATACAGTGGTATAAACAATGATAGTAACATTGTAGTTTACAGTCCCACATGACTATGAAAATGTAGATCCTTTAAGGAAATTGGATCTTTATGAAAACATTTGATCTTTTGAAAATTCATTCTTGCTTTTACCCTAGATAAGTTTTCCAGAATAACCCTTCACCGGTGTTCGCAAATTGTTTTTGTGGGTTTCAAAATTTAAAATTTTAGCTCAAAACTTACGGTTTTGTGTCACCCACTTGCTAACCTTGTATTAGGAAAGCACACGTCCAGTTTACTTGCTCCGTATATTACCTTTCGGTAAACTACTGTCCGGTTGTAAAGGAAAGCGTTGAACAAGCAACTGTTAAGACAATGTCTAATGACATGCAGATGTTCATGTTCTAAAACGTGTCGGATGCAATTACTATCCTTTGTAGGAGCAATAGCAAAGATCACCCTATAGTTTTTTGGTCTGGCACAAGGTCCTGTCTTCAACCATGCTATGCAACCACCGTTCTTACGGTTGACACCCGATTTGGTTCAGGTGACCTAATGAATTCCAGGTGAATCCCTAGGATTTTACATTCAATGGTAATGAACGCATTGAAAATAGGTTTTCAGAAAACAAATCGGTTTTAATTTGATCAAAATATTTTCTCGTTCAAGCTCGAGTTTAGATATCATTGAATTCCATGAGTTTGTAATTCTCAATCTTTAAGGTCAATCTCAAGGATTGAGTATATCAGGCTTAAATGCTGATTTTTAATCATTAAGGAGATTATCCTTTCTGGGGGTCTGATTCATTAGTCTTATCAAGCTAATTTGCACGGCGCCCTCCCCATTTTACGAGATGGATCCTCTCATGGTTAGGATAAGTCTGACCACTTGGCGACCCTGTTTGATGCTGAGGTCCGTGGATTTCCAGCTGATTTTCGAGAAAACTTTTCAAGGTTTTTCGTAGAATCTACAACTGGTTTGGACGACAACTTCCTGACCTAAATAAAGAAGTGCATGCCTTTTTTGGAAGACTTTACTTCCTTTTAATGATGGAATTAATTCATCGTGTAGATCCATCTTTTCTTTCATTTATATTCCAATTTTACGGGTAAAACAGTTAATTTAGTCCAAAACAAAAGCGCATGCAATAACTTTACAGAAACATGTGATATATAGTTTTTAATTGAATAACTTGGTACATTCTCCCCACACTTGGCTTTTATTTATCTCTTTCTTTTCCTTTTTATTCTCATCTTTTCCATTTTAAATAAATTCAAGCATTTTAGGTTGTTTCTCAATTTATATCCTTTCCGAGGTAACGATAATTTAGGTATTAACAGCCAGTTTTCATCGTTCATAAATATGTATAAACATGATTTTGAATTCATTTAGTTGAAAATTTCTCAAATTTTCACAAAATTTGGCAAATAAACCAAGTGCAAACCCGAGAGAATTTATAACCCTTCCTCACACTTGAGATCATAAAATGCTCTCATTTGCATGAAATCAGACTATAATTATAAATTCATGATGGTGATTAGTGTAGAAAAGTGATTAAAAATACCCAGTTTGTAATTACAAAGCTCGTCGAATGATAGATGACGTCTCATCGTTCATTACTTTTGTTATTTTATCACACATGTTTTTCTTCAAAAATGGTTGCTTTTCTGAACTGTTTGCTAATTTTTGAAAATGCGTCTTTTACCCTTACTCATTGTGCATTTTTATTAACGAGTTATGCACTAACCCGATCCCCTAATTTAACTTTAAGTGGGGTTAGACTTCCCCACACTTAGCTGACGACATGTGAAGTCGGTAGAATAAGTTCCACGAATTAATATAGTGAGCCAGTTATTTACATCTCGGGTGGTGTATAATATATCAATGAGTTTAAAGTTTAGACTCACTCGATCGTCACTACTTAATTCTTTTTTAAGTGTAGCTTTTAGTAAATGGATATGTCTCTTTTCTGGTTCTTGGTCAAATGGATGAATATACACTGACATACATATTTCTATAGGGTGGACAATTCCTAACATTTCCTTCCGTTTATTCTCGGGATCAAAGTTTTCACCTCTATTACCCAATTGGGTGAAATCCGAGGAGTCATTATCTATTACAGCTCGTAGTTTATCTTCGGTAGATGACTCGTCTATTAAGAATATTGGGTTGGAAATTTGTGGAATTGTGAATTTCGGGATCGAAGCAAATTCTTCTTCTTTAACGGTCTTTATCGGTCCCACCACTCTGGTCTCGGGGGTAAAATTTTCAACGTTATCGTTTTCCCAAGAGTACCAATTTGTCACCCTTACTTCTTCTTCATCCATTGATGGATCGATGATTTCGTCGGTAGAGGCTAATGTGTCGATATGTTGTGAAATTGGTAAAACTGAATAAAAAGTATCATCGGGATAATTGGTGATTTCGGAGCTCTCGAATTCAACAAAATTCGATGATATGAGATTTTCTTGCACAATACTCCTCAGATCAACAGGTGTGTAGTCTGATAGAGTTTCAGCTTGCCTATTTGCAAACTCTCTCATTTGTTCATTTCGAGCGTCAAATTCTTCGAGTTTGAATTTCATATAATCTAAACAATTTTCAGACACATAATTTTCCCTATCCTCTGGTTGTTGAGTTTGGATATATTCTTGGAAATAATCCCAATTTGAATCTTCATAATCGTTCCATTCAGGTTCTATAGGTGCATAATTTTTCATAGGAACGTAATAATAACATTCCCATATTGAGTGATAATCTCAACAGATTTCACAACCTGTTATTGTTTCGTCATTCGTGATCCAAGATTGACCGAACGAATTGTATCAACACCCGTTTGAGATTATTGATGAAATTGATTTCGTATGTCAGAGAATGTTTCAAAAATATTTTCGAAATTTTCCATAATGCGCTTATTACCAAATTTTAGCTACAATGTGGTGCATTTACTAATTATTCTTATTAGTTTCAAAACAAAAAATAATATAAGTTATCAAATTAATAGACTTTTCTGCTTTTGCCCACGTTTCGAATAGCCAATAGATGCAGCAGGTAGCCAGGACCCTTTAAATCAGAAGCCCACAACTCGCCACTAACAAATCCAACTATTACTACGAACCAGAAAATTGGCGTCTATTAATTTAATTGCTTACAAATTCTATGTCCTAAAAATTAGATGCAGCAGGTAGCCAGGACCCTTTAAAAATTCTATGTCCTAAAAATTAGCGCGTAGAAAAGAAAAATTGCGTCGAAAAACAACATAAAAACTTAAAACTAAAAGTTGCGACTAAAGTCTAAAAATTCTAAAGGAAATCGTCAAAACTATAATTACGAAACGATAAAATTAAAAATTATAAACTAGACGATTAAAAAGATATAAAGGGATATAAAAAAATGATAAAAATAAAATTTTATATAAAAATATTATTTATATATTATTATTATATAAAAATATTAATCTATATAATTAATACAAATAAATAAAACTTGAAATTACAAATAATAATAAAACTAGATATAAATATATATTAATTAATTAAAACCTAAAAATAATAATAATAATTAATAAAACCCTACCGTATTAAATGCGTTTAAGGATCAGGTCTGTCAGGTCACTCAATGTGACCGCATGATTTTAGAGCATCCTGCTCATGCGATTGCATGGGCAGGAAATCCAGAAATGTTTTGGGCTTTTAACAGACTCGGCTCAATTTAATTATATATATATATATATATATATATATATATATATATATATATATATATATATATATATATATATATTCTCTAATTTTAAAATTCACAAAAATATATAAAGAAAATACTTATAAACGTATATTTTAAAACTAAATATAAAAACAAAATCTTAAAAATAACAAAATCTTAAAAATATTTTTTTTTCTTTTTAATGTTTTATACTTTTTTTAATGTTTTATATATATATATTTTTATTAATTATATATTTACAAATATAAATTAAAAATATAGCGTTTCGCCGAGTCCCCGGCAGTGGCGCCAAAAACTTGATGTGGTAGCAGAGGTGTAGGAAATATTATTATTGTTTACTACGAAATATGACGAAATATTACACAAGTTTTATTTAATTTATTTACAGATGAGATCTACCTAAACCTTGCTACAACACTATAGGCAGTGTACCTAATCGTAGAGTAGTATAGTTTTTAGTAAGTCCGGTTCGTTCCACAGGGAGACGGCTTATGTTACACTATATTTTAAACAACTATATTTGTACAAAATATATATAATTATATATAATAATATAAAAAGGGGGATTTACCGTTTAATGACCGGTTTGTCGATTTTAAGTCTTATATCACAATTAAAACCTAATGCAAAATATTATATATAACTTAATTTAAAGCGTAAAATAAATAACGATATTTAAATGATGAAATATAAAACTGCGATAAGAAATGAAATAAAATAATTATGCTTATTTAAACTTCCATAATCATAATGTTTGACGTTTTGATTTTAATTTATTATCCTGGGTTAATTATCCTTTGTCCTGGATTATTTGATAAATCCATCTGGTTTTGTCCATAATAGTCCAACGGTCATAATTATAAAGTGCGCCAAATTAACCTTATACCCGAAGTCAAATATTCCAACTAATTGGGGATTTAAACCGTAATAAGGTCTTAACACATTGTTAATGATTACACCAGGTTATCGACTACGTGTAATCCAAGGTTTTAATACTTTATTAACAATTACACCAATTATCCTTGAATGTAATCCACCCCAGTTTTAATGAGTCCATTGACTATTAATCCATCCCCGTGTCCGGTCAAATGAATAATTATTAGTATTTATAAATATCCCGCTCACCGTACCCAGTCAAACGTATGTGGTTATATATAGATACATCAATTTATAAATCTCTATATTAAATTAACAAGATATCATTTAGTTAATCAAATATAAAGCCCATTAATAGCCCATAGTCCAATTTCCACAAGTGTCGGTCTTTTGTCCAAACCCCAATTATGGTCCAAAGCCCAATAACCCCATCTTAATATTTAGCCCAACATCATGATTACTTCGACACAAATAAGCATAATAATAACTTAAGTACGATACATAATTAAAAAGGGAGAATTTAGCTTACAGTGATTATTAATCGCGTAGTGTTACAGAGACAGATTTCCGACTTTGAAACCCGTAAAATAACCGTTACAATACCCAAACTAACTAATATAAAACTAAACTATATTATATATTATAAATATATATATTATATATATATATTATATATATATATCATTGAGGGAGAGAAATATGGATATATATTGTGTTTTTTCGTCGAGCTGAAGCCTGGTATTTATAGGCATAATTCCTGATTCTGATACCCATGCGAGTGCATGGGGTTTTAGTGCAAATCTCATGCACTCGCATGGGCTCATGCACTCGCATGGGCTCATGCACTCGCATGGGTTTTATGCATATTTCCCATGCGATCGCATGGCCGTCAGATCCAGCTCACATATTTTTTGTTTTCTTGCTTGTCGACATATTATTATATATATATAATTTATATTAATTATATATATATTATATTATATTCTTGTGCATAGTTGACTTGTAATTTTCGCTCCGTTGTCTCGTACATTTACGCCCGGTTTATGTCTCGGTTCCGGTTTCTCGAACGTCTTTTCGTATGCTTTAATATCTTGTACTTTGCGTTTTGCGGCTTGTACTCTTGTAAATTTTAGACGTTTCTCATCAATAAAAGGAACCACTTAGATTGTAACTTGTACATTTGAGCTTTTTGGTCATTTGTGTCTTCAAATCGTCATTTTCTTCTTTTGTCTTCGAACTTATTTATTTAAACGAAGATTACATAAAAATAGAACAATAGCAACTAAAAGTTTTACATATTGGGATGATATTGCGAATAAATATATGTTCATTTGGAGCACTATCATGTTCTTCACGAAATTCGTTTTTATTTTGAGGTTTCAGATTCAATTAAGGATACAGATAGTTTCTAGGATCGATTTGCAATGTATTTCGTGTAGAAACCTTGATCTAAAACAGTCTAAAAATCGAAAATCATATTTTTTTTTGTTCATAACAGCGACTGTCAGAAGCTTTTTATTATTATTTTTTATTTTATTTTATTTATTTTTTTATGCGGTATAAATCACAAGTAGTTTGGGTTTATATTTCAAGGCTTAATTTAGAATTTATAGTAATTGAGATGTTAAACGGGTCGACTGGATATTCGAAGAAGAAGGGAAATAGAACAAAAAAATAAAGTCGGGATAAATAAATAACGGTGGGGTTTAATCTCAGAAAAACGAAACTAGATCAATGGTCTTAGAGAGTGTCGGGTGTGCGAGAGGTCACGGGTTCGAGGCCGGTCTAGGGCATTTTTTTTTTTATAGAAAAGGCTTACTTTTAAGGAGGTATACACTCTTATTTTTATCATTATTATTATTAGCTATTAATATGTTTATTATTATTATTATTGTTATTATTATTATTATTATTATTATTATTATTATTATTATTATTATTATTATTATTATTATTATTATTATTATTATTATTGTTATTACTATGATTATTATTGTTATTGTTATTATTATTGTTATTACCATTATCATTATTATTATTATTATTATTATTATTATTATTATTATTATAAAGTATTAGTATTATTATTATTAAGTATTATAAATATTATTGTTATTATGAAAATGATAATAACTTGATATGTTTTGATGATAAAGAATATTAGTATGATATGAGTATGAATATAAATATAAATATGAAAGTAGAATTATGGAATGAAGGTAATAATAAAAATCTTATTATGATACAAACTTGATATTGTAAAATGATAATAATCCTATTATGAATTGATTAAGTGAAATTTTAATATTATGAATAAGATTGTGATATTATAAGATTATGAGTATTACTAATATTATTATCATGAACATAAGTATTATTATCATGAATACTAAGATTATCATTTTAATTAAAATTAACATTTTTATTCTTATTATTATTACTTTATTAATATTATTAATATCACTATCATTATTACTACAAATAAAGTGACAAATGTTCTTATCCAAAATTATTATTTTCGACATCATTATTAAATCTGATTATTTATTATCATTATTTGGTATTATCATTAATTTAACAACTAAATGATATTTATAAAAAAATATATTTGAATACACATAACTTAACTATATTACTAGTTTTAGTTATTAAAAATATATATATAATGAATATAAATAATGAAACATATAAGTTATTAAAATAAAATGAAATAACTAATAAATTTATATATATATATATATATATATATATATATATATATATATATATATATAAATTTGTTCGATTTCAATTATGTGTATTAATATATAAATAAATGATATAGGTTCGTGAATCCAAGGACAATCCTGCATTGTTCAGTTCCGTCGTATGCATATTTTTACTACAAAATATCGTATAGTGAGTTTCATTTGCTCCCTTTTTAAATGCTTTTGCAATATATATTTTTGGGACTGAGAATACATGCGCTGCTTTTATAACTGTTTTACGAAATAGACACAAGTACTTAAAACTACATTGTATGGTTGGATTATTAAACTGAATATCGCCACTTCAAGTCTGGTAACCTAAGAATTAGGGAAATGACCCCTAATTGACGTGAATCCTAAAGATAGATCTATGGGCCTAACAAACCCCATTCTGGAATTTGGAATGCTTTAGTACTTCTATTTAAATGGTGATTGCGATTGCCAATATTATGGCATACTTGCGAGTATGCGGGGGGATATTCTATATGCATTATGTTAATGTCGGTTACCAGGTGTTCATCATACGAATGGATTTTATACACTTGCGAGTGTAATGATATTTATGAAAAATGAGGATCTTGTGGTCTATTAAAAATGATGAAAATGAATGTTTATGATAAACTAATGAACTCACCAACCTTTTGGTTGACACTTGAAAGCATGTTTATTCTCAGGTTTGAAGGAAATCTTCCGCTGTGCATTTGCTCATTTTAGAGATATTACTTGGAGTCATTCATGGCATATTTCAAAAGACGTTGCATTCGAGTCGTTGAGTTCAACAAGATTATTATTAAGTCATTGATAGTTTGATATATTATGAAATGGTATGCATGCCTACCAACTTTCGATGTAATGAAAGTTTGTCTTTTAAAAAGAATGCAATATTTGTAAAATGTATCATTTAGAGGTCAAATACCTCGCGATGTAATCATATATTATTGTATTCGTCCTTATGGATTAGGAAGGGTCGCTTCAATAATATTGTAACGAATCATTATAACTGCCATAGTGACTTCATAAAAATGCAATAATTGCACTTTAACCAAAAGAGATATCCAATTATATTCAGTCGAAGCTAACAAATTACAGTTAGATAAAAGATATAAAGTCAACCGCTTAGCATAAAAGCAAGACATGCACCAAAATTTGACCTAATATATGCTAATATAAAAAATAAAAAAAAAGGTTTGGCATTGGCTGGAATGATTGCCCTACACTAAGGAGAATATGCTATCCTCGCACGTAGCGATCAGACGCATACCCTGCTTTAAACATAAAAGAAAAATATAATATAGAGATGCGAAACCTCCAAGGTTGTAAGGCCCATCCCTCACTAGCAAAAATCGCTACCCACGCATGGATAGATAATATCCATCCTGGGTAGCTTAACAAACTCAGTCGAGTTTGTCATTGATTATCTCTTGAGCGGAGATGGTGGGATCATTGATGAGAAATTGTAGACGGGGGATCGGGATCTGTTGAAGTCGGGCGCAAGCTTCTTCACATCTTTCTTTGGCTCCATGAGAGAGCAGCTCAGCAATATTTAGAGGAATCACGGGGGGTACATACAACTCCTGGCGAACAACATTCCAGAACAGGGTTCGCTCATAAGCACGTGCGGCAACCATGGTTGCACCAAATTGCTGCTCGACGACTTTACAGTCGAGAGCATGCTGTACAATATTCGGTAAACCCTTTCGGAGAATGTCGTACTACGCCTTTATAGCATCGTTTTTCGTGCCCCACGACTCCTGGGACGCAATCCAGTCACTAAAGCTTTCGTTTAAAAAGATGACATGATTCTCTACCTCTTTAAGCTTTGCAGATAATGATGCAATCTCAGACTCCATAAACCTTTTCTCAGCAACATGTTGATCTTCCTCTTGCTGCCTTTTAAACATTTGGGCGTTTATCTGTTCATCTGCCTGCACATGCGCGGTTACGGCAACTGCAAGTTGGGCAGTTAGTTTGGCATTGTCCTCTTGCAAGGATTTTATTTTAGCTGTTTCTGTTGTTGATGTTGCTGGTGGATGAGCAAGCGCAGCAGATTTTTGTTGCAACTGGTTCAGGTCTTTAGCGAAGTTGAAAAGCGTCGACTGTGTGTCGACATATAGTTCTTCAGATGGAGAACGCGAATAGAACTCCTTAACAAGCTGATGAGGGGAACAAGATTGTAAAAAAGTAAACTGTTCTGCGAACACCGGGAGAGGAACCTTCATGAACTCATTAACGTTAGGAATGAGTAAAGTCGAATCGTCATGATTCGTGCATACGCGCTTGGCACATGAAGACACACCACTTGGACATGCAAATACAATATACGGTGTTATAAAACGATTAATGTACAGTTTAAATGGCAGGTCAGAGGGTCAAGATTAATACCTTCATCGAGTAACCTTTTCTGGTTACCCAAGCTTCGGGCATCTTGAGTTTGATAAAGTGTGGGTATTGTGTCGGAGCGACTGGCCGGAGAACTGGTAAAATTACCAGAGTCAGTGGCAGGGATAGGTGCGTATGATTCCATCTTCATATATAAGGTAAAATACATCAGAATAGGATGTATGTAAGTCATAAATATGTAACTAAGATTACATTATATAAACAACAGTATAACGGTATGAAACTCACCTTTTTATGAGTGGCGAAAAGGATTTGGCAGAGAAGATGAAAAGGGTTGAATGCCTTTAAATGGAAAAGATTGTGAGGTAAAAAATGCCAAAATCCTATTTATAGAGAAAATACGGGAGTCAAAAAGTAACAAGGGTGTAATCACAGCCGTACACGTGTATAAATCTTAAGCTAAGCACTTTGTTAAGATGTCCGGTGCACGTTAGCATCAATAGGCGGTTGCATAATCTCAATGATTACCTTTTCGGTAAACAGTGACAGTTGTCACCTCGGGTGCAGGAAATGCAGCCGAAAAGACAGTTTGGTGACTGCACGCATACATTGCATTTAATGCTAATACAGTACCCGGTTACGCATATATATATTTTTTAATCTTATGCACTATCCGGTTACATTTGAAATCCAACTAGAAATTTTAGCGGAAATATTAATCATGCTAATTAGGTTCAAGGGAATTGTTGTGGTTCATACGTATACATTTTCTTACTAGTTCGACGTCATACACTAATTGTCATTTTATATAATATCGAACTGGGGGGACTTAATGATACGCATATCCGCATGACAATGCGGATTACGCATCCAAAGCCCTTAACCGGACATTAATTACATGCAAAACATGTGGCACGGGTATAGTAGCACTCTATGCGCCTATATGTGATGACCCGGAAATTTTTGACCAAATTTAAACTTAAATCTTTGTATGATTAACATTTCCAACACGATAAGCAAAGTCTGTAAAACTTAATATCAAAATTTTTGAACTATTCAAATATCTTTCGGTTGTTCTCGACGATTCGCGAACAATTATATGTATATAGATACATATATATATACTATAACTTGAAAACGTAACAATGTATTAATTGTTTAATACCGTACATTAAACTTATTGATTTAAATATTTATTTGAATATATATGAGAAGTTGGAATATTGATTGTATGAATAACTTGCGACGTATATTTAAAATGTGTTTATGAATGTTGAAAATATATATTGACTTGGTCATAAAACGATTTGTTATTATATATATATCAACAAATAGCGAGACAATGATTTATAGAAGTAAATGACCAAAACACTCGAAAGTTTAAGATACACTTTGAATGATATAGTTTATTGATAATTTAAGACTGTATTTTGACAAAGGTACGAGTCACAAAACGTAAATTGCGAGTTTTCTAAGCGTACGAAAATGCATTCGAGAAACCGGAACCGGGACATAAGTCGAGTGACAACGTACGAGTCATCGGAACGAAAATTACAAGTCAACTATGCACATGAATTTAATATAATATATAATTAATTATTTAAATTATATATATTATATATATTATATTTAATTATGTCGACAAACAAGAAAACAAAAAAATTTTGAGCTGGATCAGGCGGCCATGCGATCGCATGGCAAATACACTAAAAACCCATGCGATCGCATGGGCATCAGATTTCAAAAAGTTGCCTATAAAAGTCCAGTTTCTGCTCGAGTTCTTACACATATATTACTCCATGTGTAATATTATTATTATTTATTATTTATATTAATTATTATTATTATTATTATTATTATTATTATTATTATTATTATTATTATTATATTATTATTATTATTAAGATTATTATTATTATTATTATTATTATTATTATTAATCTTAATATTTTTAGTAATATTATACATAAAATACTATGACGAGGTCATGAGCTTGTCACTTTCAAAATGGTTTTTCTAGCGGGATAGAGCTAAGGAAATTATGAGTTATAGCTATGGAGGTTATGGGTATGATTTGGGGATTATGCTCGTAAAGTCAAACCTAGTGTTTATCATCTCCGTTACGTTTACGTACTTTCCTACAATATTGAATCTCAATATTGATACGTAAGCACTCATATTTTATCTTTTATAAATTAATTGTGTATCCATGTCCAGTGCTCGAGTATATATATTTATACATGCTTGTATGCTAAATTTTGTCGTTAAACAGTTATAATGAATCACGAATTAAATACATATATTACTGGTAAAAGGTATATGATATACATGTTTTTGGAAAGCTGGCGAAAAATCAATAACTTTTCATTTAGATATCGAATAGCTTCGATGAACGGATTAAAAGATATGATCAACTGAATTATGATTGACGTTAATTGAAATTGCTTTTGAATCTGCAATTAAGATATAAACAACTTGTTTACGAGATTGATAAAATGGATTTTTAAATATTACCAACCGAGTAACTGAAATCTTATATAAGGCACGTCTCGTTTTATTGAAGAATTGTCAAAACTGATTGTTTTATCATATTTTAAAGCCTTATAAAAACTATAGTTTAATTTTACCAGAATTGGAAAACTATGTGAAATATTAAAATGATTCGATTGCCATGATCATTCAACTATTGTATGGAGTCAGATTGACTTTTTGAAATAACTTTTGATAACTATTGTATGTCGATCTCGAGCATTAGGATTGTGATACACTATGACCTGACCTAGCTTGATAAACAATTATTGACCAACATATGTTATCTAGGTTGAGATCTACGGTTATTTGGTAATCCGAGTTTCGGTCACATTTTGGTGAACGACTTTTTATGCGGCTAAGGTGAGTTTCATAAGATCCCTTTTACTCTCTACATTTTTGGGCTGAGAATACATGCAAATGCTTTATTAACCGATATACAATATTTATATGTGTGAGTTTCATTTGCTCCCTTTTTAATTGCTTTTGCAATATATATTTTTGGGCTGAGAATACATGCACTTTATTTTAAACGCAATGGATACAAGTACATACTAAATTCTACACTGAGTTTGAACCGAAAATCCCTTAGCTTTGGTAACTAGTAACTGCCGGTTATAAGAACTGGTGGGCGCGAGTAGTTATATATGGATCCATAGGGCTTGATATCCCCGTCCGAGCTAGAGCACTAGCCTTTTAACGGACGTATGCTATTTGAGAAGCGTACACGTTGGTTTGCGTGTATTATTAAGATGATTATACAAAGGGTACAAATTATATATACATTAAGTTTAGTTACCAGGGTGCTCAATTTCGTAGAATATTTTGATAAACGTTTCTGGATTGAACAACTGAAATCTTGTGATCCACCTTTATATACAGATTATGCGAAACACTAAATCTATGAACTCACCAACCTTTGTGTTGATACTTGTTAGCATGTTTATTCTCAGGTTCCTAGAAGTCTTCCGCTGTTTGCTTATATGTTAGACAAGCTATGTGCATGGAGTCTTACATGGCATATTTATCAAGGAAACGTTGCATTCACCAAATCATCACCATGTATCTTATTTTGACTGCATTGTCAATGGAAGTACTATTGTAAACTATTATTTACGGTGATTGTCTATATGTAGAAATCATCAGATGTCGAAAACCTTTGATTTAAATATTCATTTATGGTGTGCCTTTTCAAAAGAATGCAATGTTTACAAAACGTATCATATAGAGGTCAAATACCTCCTAATGAAATCGATGAATGACGTGTTCGTCCATATGGATTTGGAGCGATCGTCACAGTTGGTATCAGAGCGTTGGTCCTAGTGAACCAGGTCTTGCATGAATGTGTCTAACTGATACTTGTTAAGATGCATTAGTAAGTCTGGACTTCGACTGTGTCTGCATGTTAAATGTTTTGCTTATCATTTCTTGTCGGAAATTACATGCTTATCATTCTTAAGTCTAGACACATTTTCCTGCATTTATTGCATAAATAGTGTATAGACAAAAATTCATATCTTAGCGTATCTGTTACTGTAAACTTTTCCTGACATCTTCCGAAAATTTCTCCGTGATTTATGGAATTTGGTATTATATATACATATGTAAATTATGTATTGAAGAATACCAAACTAAATTCTATAATATAATTCATATCAAAAATCATCTCCCTAATTATACAAGATGGATCCCATATCTAGTTCAAATTCCTTAAACTTTGACAGCTATTCCGATATGGATATTCACCTGAATTCCGAAGACAGTGTAATTGGAATGGATCAACCAATCTGCCATCACCTATTCTGGATGAATTGGGGATGGGTTCGTAGCCTGCTTAGTCATTGGAGACAAGAAGAAGGTGATCCCTTCCATTCACCACATTTCCCTCTTGGCGAAGAACCTGAAGCACTTACCGGCGAACCTGTTCGAGGCACTATTTTCTCTCTCATTTCCAGAGTATCTCGTCACGATAATATACTATCTCAAATTCTGAATCTTATTCATCCGCTCGTCCGAACCGACAATCATCCCGGTGTAGTAGAAGAAGTTAACGAGCTTCGCACTCGGGTAGTGGCTTTGGAGAATATGGTGCAAAGGTTATAAGCACCAGCAGAATCACCGGCACCAACAATACCACCGACAACAACACCAACAGTACCATTACCACCACCAACAACATAAACACCGCAAGCCTCAACATCACAATATGTACCTTGAACATCAACGTCATACGCACCATAGATACCAAGGAATACCAACAACAACAAACGATGAAGTATTGATTCATAACTTCATCGAAGAAATATTTTGCAGAGAATATGTAGTTTCTAAAAGTTTTAGAGATTATATATTCTAGTCCTAGTCAAAAACCACATGAGATTAATATTATGTTAACTCATTAAATCCATGATTACATCTAAGGAAAATATATATGTAGGTATATTTTCATGAAGATTGTAATTAAGAAAATTCTTTTATACAAACTGTTAATGGTGAGAATATTTTAACGGGTAGGTAATACCCGAGAGATATATAAATTGACAATTAATATGTTACATTCTTCGATTCTGATTCAACAAATCATCAACTATACTCACTACTTTCACAACAATATATATTCTTTTATAAAAATCAAAGCAACCATCCTCATCCAAATTTGATTACATATTCTGACAGAACAGAATCCAAGTCATAACTCTGAACTAGTAACATCATTCTTAGATCTCTACATCTTTCAAAGCTATACTTTGACTTCAAAACTTTGCAAGATCCTTTAGCGTTGTTTTTACCGAAAATAATCTTGCAATCCCTTTTCAAAGTATCCAGTTTTATCACACTTCCAACTAGTCAACTTTGACTTTTCAGATTAGCCTTATTATAACCTTGACATATACGTTCTTGTTACCGGGGAACCTTTCATGTTCCACCACATTAGCAGTAAATTTATCAACAACTTTATTAATCCTTGACCTTTCGAAAAATCCTTATACTCATTGAAACCCTATCATGTACTCATCCACATCTTGTAACAATAAATGCCACACCAACCACCGAGAATTAGCAATCAGTATTTTGAATCTCGCAGCATTTTCTACGACAACAGTTATATATAGATAACATCTGTCTTCTAGACTTACATACTTCGAATGTGAAGTTTCTGAAAAACACCCCAAACTACGAAACTAGTTCTCCGAATTTTGGAAAAAAAAATGCTGATGAAGCAGCAAAAACTGTAAACGACCTAAATAGTCAAAAGTTTAATAATAAAGAATAGTATGGTGGTAAAGCTGAGAAAAAGAGAAGGTTTGGAACTGGAAAACGGATTGAGCAGACCATGAAGGAGGCTGTGGACAAATCACAAAAACGAAATCTACCTTCAAAGAATACAAATGATTCAGTGTCTGCTGAAATCCTTAGCAAATACCTTGCTTCCGAATCTAAACCCTCGCGGACAATATTCTTCATCATCCTCTGATATAAGAAATTCTAAGATATCATCGTATCTTTCATTATAAATATCCTCCATATTTCTGGAGATAATTCCATAATCATTCTTATCGAAAATCAATTTTCTCCTTGTGATATCTGTGTTACATCATAAAAGAAACTATTTTAGTTTCTAATTTCTGAAAATTTCGAAAAATGGATGTTTTTGAAGTAGTGTTGGGAATTGAAGCATGAGTTAGTATAATATAATGACACTTGATCAACGTGATTATATTACAGTAAGTCATGCTGAGTTTCTAATGGAACGTGATAAAGGTTCACAGATCATACCCTCATCATGAACCATGTTACATAACTCTTTCATTCTATTTAACCTCTAAACATATCAAGAAAATATTTTTCTTGATGATTCGGTCTTTTTCGAGGTATTCTGGTAATTTGACAAGTCAGATTGTGCTATTACCATTTCTTTCTTAGAACATTATATGTTCATCTGAAACTTCATACCTATGAATTCTGGACCATTATCCGCTTGACTTAAGGTCGGGAAGAGAAAACGAAAGCATGAAGCTCCGAAATATAATGGAGAATATAAAGCCCGATAACAACCCCGAAATTACAAATCGTGTATATCAATGCGTATAGCAATATAAAGACACGGGAGAATGAAAAACACTATAACCCCAAGGTAATAGTAGAAGAAAATAACTTCCTCTGGCGGTAGATGAAAAAGAAGAATGACAGATATGAAAGTTAGGAGTATATCAAGAATCAGAATTTGATGAAGCATTTCACAATCTTTTGGAAGTATGAAATGAGGAAGAAGATATAGGAGTGGTGAAAATAATGAAACAGAAGAGGTCAATTTATAGCGAAATATCAGACATAGCAATCGAGGTAGATTGCGCATTTAATCAAAGAAAATCCTAATTTCCGCAGATTCCGAAGAATCAAATCTTATTTAGATTATGAAGATTTTCTATTCCTTAAAATCCGGAAATCAATCGTGACTACGTCAAGAGATAAGACGAATTTCTATTCTCCATTTCATTCTATTACGATAACTTCCCTCATACGCTTCGAGTAATTGGATTGTTTTATCCATATTATTTAACGGTGATAAAACTCTATTTATCAACACATATACGGCATGAAAACATTTTTATTGTTAGTCATGACGACCTCACTCAAATTTCGGGACGAAATTTCTTTAACGGGTAGGTACTGTGATGACCCGGAAATTTCTGACCAAATTTAAACTTAAATCTTTGTATGATTAACATTTCCGACACGATAAGCAAAGTCTGTAAAACTTAATTTCAAAATTTTTGAACTATTCAAATATCTTTCGGTTGTTCTCGACGATTCGCGAACAATTATATGTATATAGATACATATATATATTATAACTTGAAAACGTAACAATGTATTAATTGTTTAATACCGTGCATTAAACTTATTGGTTTAAATATTTATTTGAATATATATGAGAAGTTGGAATATTGATTGTATGAATAACTTGCGACGTATATTTAAAACGTGTTTATGAATGTTGAAAATATATATTGACTTGGTCATAAAACGATTTGTTATTATATATATATCAACAAATAGCGAGACAATGATTTATAGAAGTAAATGACCAAAACACTCGAAAGTTTAAGATACACTTTGAATGATATAGTTTATTGATAATTTAAGACTGTATTTTGACAAAGGTACGAGTCACAAAACGTAAATTGCGAGTTTTCTAAGCGTACGAAAATGCGTTCGAGAAACCGGAACCGGGACATAAGTCGAGTGACAACGTACGAGTCATCGGAACGAAAATTACAAGTCAACTATGCACATGAATTTAATATAATATATAATTAATTATTTAAATTATATATATTATATATATTATATTTAATTATGTCGACAAACAAGAAAACAAAAAAATTTTGAGCTGGATCAGGCGGCCATGCGATCGCATGGCAAATACACTAAAAACCCATGCGATCGCATGGGCATCAGATTTCAAAAAGTTGCCTATAAAAGTCCAGTTTCTGCTCGAGTTCTTACACATATATTACTCCATGTGTAATATTATTATTATTTATTATTTATATTAATTATTATTATTATTATTATTATTATTATTATTATTATTATTATTATTATATTATTATTATTAAGATTATTATTATTATTATTATTATTATTAATCTTAATATTTTTAGTAATATTATACATAAAATACTATGACGAGGTCATGAGCTTGTCACTTTCAAAATGGTTTTTCGAGCGGGATAGAGCTAAGGAAATTATGAGTTATAGCTATGGAGGTTATGGGTATGATTTGGGGATTATGCTCGTAAAGTCAAACCTAGTGTTTATCATCTCCGTTACGTTTACGTACTTTCCTACAATATTGAATCTCAATATTGATACGTAAGCACTCATGTTTTATCTTTTATAAATTAATTGTGTATCCATGTCCAGTGCTCGAGTATATATATTTATACATGCTTGTATGCTAAATTTTGTCGTTAAACAGTTATAATGAATCACGAATTAAATACATATATTACTGGTAAAAGGTATATGATATACATGTTTTTGGAAAGCTGGCGAAAAATCAATAACTTTTCATTTAGATATCGAATAGCTTCGATGAACGGATTAAAAGATATGATCAACTGAATTATGATTGACGTTAATTGAAATTGCTTTTGAATCTGCAATTAAGATATAAACAACTTGTTTACGAGATTGATAAAATGGATTTTTAAATATTACCAACCGAGTAACTGAAATCTTATATAAGGCACGTCTCGTTTTATTGAACAATTGTCAAAACTGATTGTTTTATCATATTTTAAAGCCTTATAAAAACTATAGTTTAATTTTACCAGAATTGGAAAACTATGTGAAATATTAAAATGATTCGATTGCCATGATCATTCAACTATTGTATGGAGTCAGATTGACTTTTTGAAATAACTTTTGATAACTATTGTATGTCGATCTCGAGCATTAGGATTGTGATACACTATGACCTGACCTAGCTTGATAAACAATTATTGACCAACATATGTTATCTAGGTTGAGATCTACGGTTATTTGGTAATCCGAGTTTCGGTCACATTTTGGTGAACGACTTTTTATGCGGCTAAGGTGAGTTTCATAAGATCCCTTTTACTCTCTACATTTTTGGGCTGAGAATACATGCAAATGCTTTATTAACCGATATACAATATTTATATGTGTGAGTTTCATTTGCTCCCTTTTTAATTGCTTTTGCAATATATATTTTTGGGCTGAGAATACATGCACTTTATTTTAAACGCAATGGATACAAGTACATACTAAATTCTACACTGAGTTTGAACCGAAAATCCCTTAGCTTTGGTAACTAGTAACTGCCGGTTATAAGAACTGGTGGGCGCGAGTAGTTATATATGGATCCATAGGGCTTGATATCCCCGTCCGAGCTAGAGCACTAGCCTTTTAACGGACGTATGCTATTTGAGAAGCGTACACGTTGGTTTGCGTGTATTATTAAGATGATTATACAAAGGGTACAAATTATATATACGTTAAGTTTAGTTACCAGGGTGCTCAATTTCATAGAATATTTTGATAAACGTTTCTGGATTGAACAACTGAAATCTTGTGATCCACCTTTATATACAGATTATGCGAAACACTAAAACTATGAACTCACCAACCTTTGTGTTGACACTTGTTAGCATGTTTATTCTCAGGTTCCTAGAAGTCTTCCGCTGTTTGCTTATATGTTAGACAAGCTATGTGCATGGAGTCTTACATGGCATATTTATCAAGGAAACGTTGCATTCACCAAATCATCACCATGTATCTTATTTTGACTGCATTGTCAATGGAAGTACTATTGTAAACTATTATTTACGGTGATTGTCTATATGTAGAAATCATCAGATGTCGAAAACCTTTGATTTAAATATTCATTTATGGTGTGCCTTTTCAAAAGAATGCAATGTTTACAAAACGTATCATATAGAGGTCAAATACCTCGCAATGAAATCGATGAATGACGTGTTCGTCCATATGGATTTGGAGCGATCGTCACACTATACCATATGATATGAGTTTCGTATACTTGCATAAGGGTCCAGTATATTCTAGAAGAATGTACGGTATAATCAATTCGGATTCTTTTCCTTAAATAACGAAAGTTAGTTGGGTAGAGATTGTATTTAATTATGGAAAGGATTCTATCGAAACCCTAATTCGTGAGCCTATAAATACATAGCTCATAAACCCTAAAAAACACATCTGGTTACTAATACGTAACAAAAGCATACACATCATCATCGTACGAACAAAGCTTCATACGATCTAACACGTAAAGACTTTCAGGTATGTCTTGAACTATAAAACCTTCATGTCTTTGGGCCACTCAACCCCGTATGCTGGGTTGTTGGTGGACTCTCAAATCGGCCACCCTGTTGGAATCGAGACGATACCGATGTGGGTTATCCAAGACTAAGCGTCGGAGGTCCGAATGCTGTTAGTCCTTAAACCGTATTATGCACTCAAGCGTAGGTTCACCTTGACCTCGTGAAAATATGCTTGATCAAACCATCAAAAGATTCATATATGGTTATCTAACTAAACCCGATCAAGTCATCATTTACAACATATCACCGTAGTCCAAATTCAGTTGACGAAAGTCACACTATTTGTAAACCAATAACAATCGAGGTATTCTCAGTTCAATTCCCGCAAGTTATAACCGTCAAACGAAGATGTCATACAATTATCCAAGCATAGGAATTTATTAAATCATATCATTCGATCTTAATGATTCACTGGTCACAATTCCCAAACATTGTATAACACTTGGCTCTGTCTTCCAGTCATAACACATACCCGGTATCAATCCCCACTCAGGTCAAGGGTTTCCTCATCTTATAAAAGATACACAGGGAACACTACTCACACTTACTTTCTAAGGGTCACCACAAACTCAGACGAGTTAAAGGAAGGAAAATAATTCCTTAAAGCTTCACTACAGATTTCACGTAATTAATCCAATCAAGTATAATAATACAGTAGGGCTAGCATCATATATAGCATGCAATTCACATACGCATATGATAGTGCTCCAAATGAACATATATTTAGTAGCAATATCGTTCCAATATGTAAAGTTTTTAAATGTAATTTCCTTATTTTTAGTTGTAATAGTTAAATAAATAAGTGCGAAGACGAAAGACGCAAATCGCTCGAAAATGAAGATTTAAAGACAAAAACGAAGATTTGAAAGACCAAAACGTCCAAAAAGCTCAAATGTACAAGATACAATTCAAAAGGTTCAATTTATTGATGAGAAACGTCTAAAAATGACAAGAGTACAAGTTACAAAACGCAAAGTACAAGATATTAAATTATACGAAAGGACGTTCGAAAATCCGGAACCGGTACCCGAGCCAACTATCAACGCTCGACGCAACGGAGCTGAAAGTACAAGTCAACTATGCACAAGAATATAATATAATATTTAAATAATTCATAATAAGAATAATAATAAATAATAAAAAGTTGTTAATTGAGCATAGTTAAGGGGTCATAAGTGAAAATTTCAAATCAACATTTGCCTATAAAATGGAATTCACGTAGTAATGAAAAAGAACACCTTCACTTCATTTTTCTTTCTTTCCCTCTGTAAGAATATATATATTTATATTTATAATATTAAGTTTAATTTAAGTTTAATAATAATTGGGTTATTGTAAGAAATATTTTACGGGTTTTAAAGTCGAAACTCTGTCCGTGTAACGCTACACGATTAATAATCACTGTAAGTTATGTTCTTCCTTTTTAAATTAATGTCTCGTAACTAAGTTATTATTATGCTTATTTGAGCCGAAGTAATCGTGATGTTGGGCTAAAATATTAAAAAGGGGTTATTGGGCTTTGTACCATAATTGGGGTTTGGGCAAAAGACCGACACTTGTGGAAATTGAACTATTGACTATTAATAGATGGGGGGTATTGTCTAATTGAGTGACAACTCATTGGAGTCTGTCGAACCTATCTTCAAATTAATTAACCTAATAATTAATAATGATTATGGTTGTCCTATTTAGTGACGTTCACATGGAATCTGTTATAATCATTTAATTAATCAATTGGGTTGGGTAATTGATTATTCATTCTGATCAAGTGGATGAATTAATATTCATAAACTAATTAAAACAGGGGTGGATTACATACAGTGATAACTGGTGTAATTGTTGACAGAAGTGATAGCTGCGTCACAGTTTAAATCCTTAATCAGTTGGAATATTTGACTTCGGGTATAAGGGTAATTTGACGAGGATACTCGCACTTTATATTTATGACCGATGGACTATTATGGACAAAAACCAGATAGACGTATCAAATAAACCAGGACAAAGGACAATTAACCCATGGTATTAAATTAAAATCAACACGTCAAACATCATGATTACGGAAGTTTAAATAAGCATAATTCTTTTATTATATTTCTCATCGTATCTTTATTTACTGTCATTTTATTACTCGCAATTTTATTTACTGTCATTTTATTTATTGTCATTATTTTACGCACTTTAATTATCGTCATTTATCTTTACGCTTAAAATATAGAATCGACAAACCGGTCATTAAACGGTAAAACCCCCCTTTTATAATAATATTACTACTTATATAATTATATATATTTTGTATAAATATAGTTAAAAATATAGTAAGTATCACCAGCTCCCTGTGGAACGAACCGGACTTACTAAAAACTACACTACTCTACGATTAGGTACACTGCCTATAGTGTTGTAGCAAGGTTTAGGTATATCCCATCCGTAAATTAATAAAACTTGTGTCATATTTTGTAGTATTTTGTATTAAAAATAATACTATTTCGTACCCTCACGCTACATCATCAAGTTTTTGGCGCCGCTGCCGGGGAGCGCTAAAACGCTATATTTTTAATTATAATAATATTGAAATAAAATATAATAATATAATAATATTGAAATAGAATATAATAATATAATAATATTGAAATAGAATATAATAATATAATAATATTTTAGAATTAAATTTGATACGTAAAGTTTTAAAAAGTCGTATTTATTAAATACTTCAGGGGTATATTATGTAACTTATAATTAATAATTTCTATCATGTCGCTTTCATGTGAATAGTAAATTAATTAATTTATTTTCATTTACTATTCATGAATAGTAAATGAATTAAAAAAAAAGTTTTGAAAAAAAAATTATAATTATAAAAAAATTATTAATTTGTAAAAAAAAATCGTTTTTTTAAAAAAAAAAAAAAATCGTTTTTTTTTAAGAAAAAAAAATTTCGTTTTTTTTAAACAAAAAAAAAATTTTGTGTAAAAAAAAATCGTTTTTTTAAAGAAAAAAAAAATTCGTTTTAAAAAAAAAATTGTAAAAAAAAAATCGTTTTTTTTAAAAAAAATATTTAAAAAAAAAAAAAGGTTTAAAAAAAAAATTTATATAAAAAAAAATTTTTTTTTAAAAAAAAAAATTTTAAAATCCTTAAAAAACGAAATATAAAAAAAAAATTCAAAAAAAAAAAAGTTTTTTTTTTTTAATTACCTTTAGATTTTTAGACTCTAGTTACAATTTTTAGTATTAAGTTTAGTTTTGCCATAGTTATTTTTATTTCTAGAATTTTTAGGTTTGCCGTAAAATCCCTTAAGTGCTTATTCCTTAGACTAAGATTTATGTGCTTTAGAATTTTGCGACGCCGTTTTTCGCGTTACTTTCTTATTTTTATTTTTCGACGCCTATTTTTCGACCTTTTATTTTTCGACCTTTTTCGACGCGCAATCTTTTTCTTTCTTATTTCTCGCTATTCTAGTTTTAGGATAAGATTTTTATTCTACTTCTTATCTAAATTTCTTAAAATTACGAAAATTTATTTTAAGTGGTTAAATTGATAGACATCAAAATTTTCTGGTTCGTAGTAATAGTTGGATTTGTACGTGGACCGGGTTATTGGAGCCAAACAGTACTCAATTATATTGAGACCAAACGAATCCTGCCCCTCTGCTGCATCTTTTGGCTATTCGAAACGTGGGCAAAATCAGAAAAGTCTATTAATTGGATAACTTATATAATTTTTCTTTCCTTTTAAAAACTAATAGGATATTCAGTGAATGCACCGAGTAAAACGTTCACCACCTTTCATATGTTCACCACCTATAACTCGATCAAGACATCTAGCCAATATTGTCGCCGTTGATTTTTCTTTAGAATCATCATCTAGTCGACCAAGAACTCCAACTCAAATTTCCGATAATCCATCTTTTGAACCCGACCTCACAATTGAGAATCCGGAGAATATTCAGGGACAATTCCAAGATCCAGAACCACTAATCATTCCTCCTGAACCACAAACCATTAAATCAGAATCTTCTAGTGATTCGTATTCAACAAATTCAATTATGGAAGTAACGGAACCTCTAAGTATGGAAGATCGAATGAGAGCCACACGCACGGGCCAAGGTCACGCCATTATTAAGCCAGAAGTTAATGCGCCAGATTATGAAATCAAAGGACAAATTCTACATATGGTAACTAACCAATGCCAATTCAGTGGTGCACCGAATGAAGATCCTAACGAACACCTTCGTACGTTTAAAAGAATTTGTACACTATTCAAAATCCGAGAAGTGGAAGATGAGCAGATCTATCTCATGTTGTTTCCCTGGACTTTAAAGGGAGAAGCCAAAGACTGGTTAGAATCGTTACCTGAAGGGGCGATTGACACATGGGATGTTTTAGTTGAAAAATTTCTTAAACGATTCTTTTCGGCATCCAAAGCCGTGAGACTTCAAGGAGAAATTGTTACGTTCACACAAAAGTCAAATGAAACTCTATATGAGGCGTGGACAAGATTTGGAAAGTTGTTGAGAGGATGTCCTCAACACGGTTTAGACACTTATCAAATAGTACAAATATTCTACCAAGGTGTCAACGTTGCTACACGAAAAGACATCGACATAACAGCTGGTGGTTCCATTATGAAGAAAACCGCAACTGAAGCTTACAAAATTATTGATAACACAGCCTCCCACTCTCATGAGTGGCACCAAGAGAAAGATATATATCTCTCATCTAAAGCGGCTAGAGCCGATTCTAGCCATAACTTTGATTCCGTTTCCGCAAAAATAGATGCTTTCGAGAGACGAATGGAAAAGATGAATAAAGATATTCACGCAATACGAATCAATTGTGAGCAATGCGGTGGACCACACTTAATGAAAGACTGTCACATTGAACAAACGATGGAACAACGTGAGAATGTTGTCTACATGAACCAAAGGCTGGAAAATAGTTATCAGAATAATTATCAACCGCCAAGGCCAAACTTCAATCGAAATCAAAACATTCTTTACAATCCAAAAGGACCCGAAAATAACTCGTATAACCAACAAGGTCCGAATAACCAACCAACTCAAAACAACACTTTCAATCAACAAAGACCTGGCTTGTATAAACCACCACAACAAACCGACGAGAAGAAGTCAAATCTGGAAGACGTGGTATTCAAGCTAGTTGAATCTCAAACACAATTTATTGAAACTCAAACCCAAACGAACGAGAGGTTTGATCAGTCATTAAGAACTCAACAAGCTTCCATTTTGAATCTAGAAAAACACGTAGGTACTCTTGCTAGCATGATGAGTGAGAGGGAACAAGGAAAGCTACCGAGTAATACTGAAGTAAATCCTCGGAAAGAGAATGTTAATATGGTGTCAACAAATTCTGAAAAACCAGCTCCAGAAGATGGGAAGGTTTTAGATGTGAGTAACAATGAAGAAGTTACATCACCACCACCACCCGAGTATGTAAAGCCAGTGGTGACACCATACAAACCACCCATCCCGTTTCCAAGAAAAGGAGTTGAGTATGAGCAAGTAATAAGTAATAAAGATTGTGATACTTCTGGAAAGAAGAAGAAGAAAAAGAATAAGAAAGTACAAGAAACAAAAGCCGTAGAAGTAAACCCGGTGAATACAGTTCCACCAAAACCTCCACCTAGAGTAGGTGATCCGGGTGAATTTATTGTTCCTTGTCTACTTAGTGATTGTGTCATGTATGATGCACTAGCAGATTTAGGTGCAAGTGTGAGTGTTATGTCTCTTTCATTATATAAGAGATTAGGAGTAGGTGAGTTAAGTCCAACGGATATGAGTGTTCGACTCTTTGATCAAACCATTAAGCACCCAGTTGGAATTGCTGACAACCTACCCATTCAAGTAGGTAATTTAACCTTTCTAGTCGAATTCATTGTCATTGACATAGAAGAGGACCCAAACATTCCTCTAATTTTAGGTCGACCATTCTTTGCGTCCACCGGGGCGTTATTTGATGTAGGAAATGGAAGAATGACACTTAAAAGTGGTGACAAATCTATCACCTTTATGATTCGAAAGTCTAAATCTCCACCAACCAAGACCGTTGAACCAGAAAAAACGATTGGTAAGAACCATGTTGTTTTACCAACTCCAACGGTAGTGCTTAATAATAATAAAACGCCTAAGTGTGGGGAAAATGAAGTAACACCTAATGATGACATGATAACAAAGAACCCCGTTATTGATACAAAATTAAATGACCCCGTTATTAACAGTTCAATGAAGAAACTTTTTAAACGGGCTATTGATGCTAGAAGTAAGGGGAACTTTAAGTTATGTAACCGATTAGTATCCAATCTGTCGCCTAAAGAAAGGGCGAAGCTAGTTGAATTATGGGATATTACGGAAGAAGCCGGGCACTGGCTTAAAGAAAAAGTCACAGATAGGCAAGTTGATTATGGACCAAGAGAAATTGACAATGAAGTTAATCACAATTTCAACACCACAGCTACCTAAGTGTGGGGAGATTCGAATGTTCTAAAAAGATAATGCTGTCTAAAGTTATTTGTTCTGTTCTTGTGTAGTTCCGAGAATGGAATCCGATTGGTCTTTTCCACTAGCAGACACTAAAGAACTAGTTTTCTCCCTCCATTCTGAATTTTTATTTTTTTTTAGGTTTTATTTGAAATTAATATGCATTTTAATTTATGTTTTATTGTGATTTTAAAAAACAAAATTTACTTTATTTCTTTAAGTTAAAAATATGATTTTTAAAATTCGTCGTAAGTTGAACACTAGGTCATTGAACCGAAATTGCTTTACCCTAGGGCGGGGCGACAAATTTTGTTATCATTATTTTTAATTTTATTGATCTAAAGGATGCCAAAAATATTATATATTATAAATTTTTGAACGTGGGGTTATGTACCAAACTTCAAAAATATGTATATATATGTTTGTATTTTATGTTATGTACACAACAGGGTAAAACAGCGCACTTTCAAAGACTGTCATGAAGTTCAGCAAAAGCTACTGATTTTGACAAGACGCAAAAAATCAAATGTGAAATAACAATATGTTTGCAAACTCGGTATTTTTAATCACTTTTCTACGTTAATCACCCTCATGAATTTATAATTATAGTCTGATTTCATGCAAATGAGGGCATTGCATGATCTTAAGTGTAGGGAAGGGTTATAAATTCTTTCGGGTTTGCACTTGGTTTATTTGCCAAATTTTGTGAAAATTTGAAAAATTTTAAATTAAATGAAGTCAAAATTATGTTTATACATATTTATGAACGGTGAAAACTAGGTGTTAATACCGAAATTATCGTTACCTCGGAAAGGGCATAAATTGAGAAACAACCTAAAACGCTTGAATTCATTTAAAATGGAATAAAGGAGAATAAAAAGGCAAAGAAAGAAACTAAGTGTGGGGAGAATGTACCAAGTTATTCAATTAAAAACTATCTATCACATGTTTCTGTAAAGTTATTGCAGGTGTTTTTGTTTTGGACTAAATTAACTGTTTTACCCGATTTATTAAAGAAAGATGGATCTACACGATGAATCAATTCCATCATTAAAAGGAAGTAAAGTCTTCCGAAAAAGACACGCGCTTCTTGATTTAGGTCAAGAAGTTGTCGTCCAGACCAGCTGTAGGTTGACGAAAAATCTAGAAAAGTCATCTCTAAAATCAGCAGGAAATCCACGGACCTCAGCATCAAACAGGGTCGCCAAGTGGTCAGATTTATCCTAACCATGAGAAGGATTTATCTCGCATAATGGGGGGCATCGTGAAAATTAGCATGATAAGACTAATGAATTAAATCCCCAGAAAGGATAATCTCCTTAAAGATCAAAAATCAGCTTTTAAGACTGATATTACTCAATCCTAGAGATTGACCTTAAAGATTGAGAATTACAAACTCATGGAATTCAATGATATCTAAACTCGAGCTTGAACGAGAAAATATTTTGATCAAAAATAAAACCGATTTGTTTTCTGAAAACCTATTTTCAATGCGTTCATTACCATTGAACGTAAAATCCTGAGAATTCATTGGAATTCATTAGGTCACCTGAACCAAATCGGGTGTCAACCGTAAGAACGGTGGTTGCATAGCATGGTCGGAGACAGGACCTTGTGCCAGACCGAAAAATTATAGGATGATCTTTACTATTGCTCCTACCAAGGATAGTTCTAGCATCCGACACGTTTAAAGACCATAATCATCTGCATGTCATTAGACATTGCCTTAACAGTTTCTTGTTCATCGCTTTCCTTTACAACCGGACGGTAGTTTACCGAAAGGTAATATACGGAACAAGTAAACTGGACGTGTTGCTTTCCTAATACAAAGTTAGCAAGTGGGTAACACAAAACCACAAGTGTTGAGCTAAAATTTTCAAATCTGAAACCCACACAACCCACAAAAATATTTTGCAAACACCGATGAAGGGTTATTCCGGAAAACTTATCTAGGGTAAAAGCTAGATTAAATTTTCAAAAAGATCAAATGTTTTCATAAAGATCCAATTTCCTTAAGGATCTACATTTTTATAGTCATGTGGGACTGTAAACCGCCTTTCAAATGTGCACTTTGCTTTGGAAACCGAAAGTAAATCGGCTATTTGATTGCAAGTGTCGTTGACCTAAACCCAAGGCAACTGTGGATGACACACCCACCTTTAACCATCATTACTGTCATTGTTTATACCGCTATATCAAAATCACTGATGTACAAAATGTGATGAATAAAAAAGTGATTCATGTATGTTTTTATTTCAAGTTCTGTATTGCTTGAGGACAAGCAACGCTCAAGTGTGGGGATATTTGATAGTGCTCCAAATGAACATATATTTAGTAGCAATATCGTTCCAATATGTAAAGTTTTTAAATGTAATTTCCTTATTTTTAGTTGTAATAGTTAAATAAATAAGTGCGAAGACGAAAGACGCAAATCGCTCGAAAATGAAGATTTAAAGACAAAAACGAAGATTTGAAAGACCAAAACGTCCAAAAAGCTCAAATGTACAAGATACAATTCAAAAGGTTCAATTTATTGATGAGAAACGTCTAAAAATGACAAGAGTACAAGTTACAAAACGCAAAGTACAAGATATTAAATTATACGAAAGGACGTTCGAAAATCCGGAACCGGTACCCGAGCCAACTATCAACGCTCGACGCAACGGAGCTGAAAGTACAAGTCAACTATGCACAAGAATATAATATAATATTTAAATAATTCATAATAAGAATAATAATAAATAATAAAAAGTTGTTAATTGAGCATAGTTAAGGGGTCATAAGTGAAAATTTCAAATCAACATTTGCCTATAAAATGGAATTCACGTAGTAATGAAAAAGAACACCTTCACTTCATTTTTCTTTCTTTCCCTCTGTAAGAATATATATATTTATATTTATAATATTAAGTTTAATTTAAGTTTAATAATAATTGGGTTATTGTAAGAAATATTTTACGGGTTTTAAAGTCGAAACTCTGTCCGTGTAACGCTACACGATTAATAATCACTGTAAGTTATGTTCTTCCTTTTTAAATTAATGTCTCGTAACTAAGTTATTATTATGCTTATTTGAGCCGAAGTAATCGTGATGTTGGGCTAAAATATTAAAAAGGGGTTATTGGGCTTTGTACCATAATTGGGGTTTGGGCAAAAGACCGACACTTGTGGAAATTGAACTATTGACTATTAATAGATGGGGAGTATTGTCTAATTGAGTGACAACTCATTGGAGTCTGTCGAACCTATCTTCAAATTAATTAACCTAATAATTAATAATGATTATGGTTGTCCTATTTAGTGACGTTCACATGGAATCTGTTATAATCATTTAATTAATCAATTGGGTTGGGTAATTGATTATTCATTCTGATCAAGTGGATGAATTAATATTCATAAACTAATTAAAACAGGGGTGGATTACATACAGTGATAACTGGTGTAATTGTTGACAGAAGTGATAGCTGCGTCACAGTTTAAATCCTTAATCAGTTGGAATATTTGACTTCGGGTATAAGGGTAATTTGACGAGGATACTCGCACTTTATATTTATGACCGATGGACTATTATGGACAAAAACCAGATAGACGTATCAAATAAACCAGGACAAAGGACAATTAACCCATGGTATTAAATTAAAATCAACACGTCAAACATCATGATTACGGAAGTTTAAATAAGCATAATTCTTTTATTATATTTCTCATCGTATCTTTATTTACTGTCATTTTATTACTCGTAATTTTATTTACTGTCATTTTATTTATTGTCATTATTTTACGCACTTTAATTATCGTCATTTATCTTTACGCTTAAAATATAGAATCGACAAACCGGTCATTAAACGGTAAAACCCCCCTTTTATAATAATATTACTACTTATATAATTATATATATTTTGTATAAATATAGTTAAAAATATAGTAAGTATCACCAGCTCCCTGCGGAACGAACCGGACTTACTAAAAACTACACTACTCTACGATTAGGTACACTGCCTATAGTGTTGTAGCAAGGTTTAGGTATATCCCATCCGTAAATTAATAAAACTTGTGTCATATTTTGTAGTATTTTGTATTAAAAATAATACTATTTCGTACCCTCACCCTACATCATCAGCATAACAACCGCATGCATAGATCAAGTCCATTATCACTAAACAATTGAAATACTTCTCTATTCCAATTCTTATGATGCCACTATATGTGTCCCATCAGTTCAAAGAAAAGAAACACAATTCACATAAGCCCTATGCAGTCTTATCAAATCATGCATATCACTATAACAAGTCAAATACCATAGAAAAGTTTCATACGATAACTAACAAGTCACCAAAAGCATGGCAAATCCATATCATGCATCACATTTGACAAATCTACGAGAGCATAGCAGTCTATAGTCCAGAGAGGTCATAATAACTAATCAAAGGGATCAATATCACAGTAATATCAATAGAAACTCTAAACACAGCTGATGTAACTAGAGCCATCAAATAAATTCTAGTTTAAAAGCTCAAACAACGAATCAACATGCAACTTCATCATATCACAGAAGTTTAAGGCATACAATGTGATAATAGCTTAAAATTTTATACAACACACAAACCCGAAATAAATCATATTTCGGTTAAGGATCAAGGCTTTTCTAAGTTACTACCCAATCCCAATCCCTACAGACCACTACTTGTATCTAGTCCATCAAAGGAAAGAGAATACATTTCATATGAATCCTGAACACTTTTGTTAAATCATGCATACTAATATATATATCAAGACAAGCTATATGCATAACAATTAAGTCGTATGTATCACACTTAACAAGTATCAACGAAAGCAAGGCAGTCACCAGAAACATGGTAAACAATCGAAGGGAATAATATCTCAAAAATATCTTTAATAACTCTAAACACAGTTGTTATAACTGAAGTTATTGCATTACCAACTACTTCTTCCTCATTAGGAAGACACAATTGTATTCCAATATTCATAGTCAATCAGAACAGACTATAAACACATAAGGTGTTTGTCAACAATCAATAATACTATAATAAATATAAACTTTATTAAGAACATACCTTTTAGATTCAAGAGGATTTCCTCCTCTTCTGTCCTGTCACTGAACCTGGTGATCCTCTTTTCGAACCCCCGATTGATGCTGACATTGCCCCAGAATATAGCTTTCTCGCGGATGGACATTGATCAGATCGATGAATTTCACTCTGATAATTCCAACATACATTATCCTTATACGAACAAGACTGAACATCATGTCCTATCAAACCACAACGGTAACATCGACAGGTTCTTTCAGAACACTGTCCAACATGAGTTGCTCTACAATGAACACACCACGTTTCCGATTTCAACTTAGATACAC
This sequence comes from Rutidosis leptorrhynchoides, assembly GCF_046630445.1. NCBI lineage: Eukaryota > Viridiplantae > Streptophyta > Magnoliopsida > Asterales > Asteraceae > Rutidosis > Rutidosis leptorrhynchoides. The sequence continues at coordinate 542,385,794 of NC_092336.1, forward strand.
CCTGAGTCTGTTTTCTTTTCATCTTATTCCATAAAGTTTTCTTTGACTTGGAACTAGATTAACTTATGGTTTGACTTTGCTGCTGAGCACTTACATTTTCCTTTCTACTATTAATTGTATCCTTAATATCATCCTCGGCCATTTTTGCCATAACAAAAGCTTGAGACAAAGTGGTGGCAATTCTTGGCATGGTTATGTACTTCGGCAACAACATCTCTACAAAATGATCAATTTTGGATTGTTCATCAGGAACCCATTGATGCGCAAACCTTAGTTTATCAGTATACTATTCAATTGCATCGTCTACGAACATCTGCTAGGTCATCCTTAACTCCAAAAATTCTTTCCTCAACTTTCCAATCTCATACGAGGTACAATACTGTTCGCACACTTTTTCATAAAACTGCTCCCAAGTAATTTGATCGAATTGTTCCTTTGTTACATGGGTAATGAGAGAATCCCACCATACCATAGCTTTATTCTTTAATAACCGACAAGCAAAAGTAACTTTGAGTTTCGGTTCACATTGACACGCTTCAAATGCCCGGTCCACTTCTCTCAACCAATTTAAAGTGACATTCAGATTAGAACTGCTCGAATACGTAGGAGGATTACAATTTAAGAACTGTTTATAGGTACACTTCTTCTTGGTTTCCATTATGGATTGCTGAAACATCTGGTACGGATAAATCATTTGGTCGGAATGTGAATAATTGAATTGGGGTGAAATTTGGAATTGTGGTTGTGGTTGAAGTTATGCGTCTCTAATAGGCACAGACGCATATTGTGGTATCGAAAAACTTGGTGGTGCTGATGAATTAGTTAGGGCTGGAACAATAGTGGTATCAACTGGTTGTGACTGTTGTTGCTCTAATTCCCGTATTCTATCTCTCATTTCTTTCAACTGACTATGTAACTGAAAATTAGACTTTCGCAAGTCATCTTCTCTACTATGCTCCTCTGAGGACGCTCTCACTATGCTGGGGATCAAGGGGGTATCGACATCTCGAGTGTGATCATCCATACCTGTCTTATCACAACATCTCACAAAAGCTTAGTGGATAATCGGTTAGTACCTAGCAACTAACACGTATTCCACCTACTTTCACTTTCCCTTTTCCCCCACTAGGATGTTTGACACAAATCCAATCAAGATTTAGGAACATGACATTCATCACAATGTACATGCTGCCAAACCTATGCTCTGATACCAAGTTGTAATACCGTACTTTTTTTAAATCACAGCGAAAGTATTTAAAGCATATAATATTCATATGTTACAATACAACAGGTGTTACTTTTCAAAACAGTTATACATAGTTATATTAAACATCAAAGTTCTTCAGTGTGTCAAACATAACCCTAGCACGATTATATTCTCCCGTCCCTAGCATGTAAAATAATATAACCTGCAGGGGAGAAAATGTGGGGGATTAGCATAACGCTAAGTGAATGAGATATCCCAACAGATATTACTATCAAGTACCAAGCCTAGCCTTTAGGGATCACACATCTGGTTATGGTCATGTGGACATAGCATTACACAGCTATCATATAATATAATATTACACATCTGTAACATATAGAGCTAGGCAGTAATTCAACTAACGAAGCAACAATAGCATCAACAAGTTATTCACTAAAGGCACAAAGGCACTACAATAACATATCCTTACATAGCTATACCATAAGGGTATCAATAGCTCTACACAGCTATTCACTAAGTATCAATAGCTCTACACAACTATTCACTCTCATAGCACTAACGGCTATACATAGCACTAACGGCTATAAATACACAAGTGGATCGTTGACCCTGCCAGGTCTACAACTACTAGCTGATCAAGCTAGAGCTGTACCAATAGCCCTCATTATTGTCACACAGTATACCTCTCCTGACATTTACATACATTAATTACAATATACTGTCATTACAATAACCAATGAGCCCAACCCTTCTATACATGGTTGACCTCTTCTGTCCCTTCTATACACGGACAGTTCTCACATGTGCACATAAACTACCTACAACCTCATGGTAGGTAACATCACTAACGAACACAGGGCACCCTAATAAGGCATGCTATAGATTCAATCTAATCGGGCAACCTGATAACAACAGTATCACCTACTACTTATAATTACAACAGTAATCAACATGCATACATAGATTATCATAATCTTTACTAGAATAATAGCGGGTAGTAACTACACTTGTTACTAAATACCAATATCCATAAGAATAGTCCCACTCACCGATTACCAGTAAGAACTCAGTGGTCTAATGTTACTGAGTCTTCTCCGTTCCTTTATCACCTGAGAACATCATTTACTGAGTTAGTATACTTCTCCAATCAATGAAAATTATCAATTAATACTATAAACCACATTATATAACTCTACATTCATTATTTGACAAGGCTACATAAGTGTCCATGCGAAAACAGCGCTTATACGCGTGTAAAACGAAGCATACAAGCTATCGTGTCTTTTTGACCCAAAATAAAGTCTGATTTATTACTTTAAAACCTTACCATTGGAAAGTACACTTCATTACATTTCCAACGATATTTGATTCATCAAAAACGGAGTTACGGTTTGAAAGTTACGGCCAAAACAAGTTTTCCAAAAAGCTGACAGACTGCAACCGCGAGGAAGCACCTGTAACAGCGCGGAAGCACCTGCAACCGCCCGGTTCCACCCAAAATGGTCCAGATACACCCTGTAACCATACGGATGCATCCTGCAATCCTACGGGAGCTGTTCATCAGTACCAAGTCGCTGTTTTCGTCATTTTGAGCCCCAAATCTCGTTTTTGCACTATTTTGACACTGCAAATCACTTAGAGAACATACATAACTCATATACAAACATTTACTAAAATCAATTTGACACAAAAAATACTTTTATATCAATATTTGATCAAAAACCCATTTGGTATCAAACTTTGATAAAACCTAAATTAAACACAGATTAAGGCACGAATTTGACATATAAAATACCTTGTAATGATCACGAAATCACTGATAACAAATAACCCAAATCGATTTAACACAAAAACGAGAATCAAGAACTAGGGTTTGAGATGTAGGGGTGTATGTGTATGGATGTGTTGAAATTTCCAATATTGGAAATAAGTGAAGAAGCAGGAGTTTTAAAGCAAAAGGGGTTTCTTCAATTGGAGGAAACCTCTTTCGTGATACACACGGGTATTTACCAGTAATCTGAAACATGTAACACCTCATTAAGTGGTCCAAATGAGGTCCAATTTAAATAAACAAACCTGTTCTGTGACCCTTGTCACGAACTGATCTCAACCAAATAGTCAAATAATTATAAACATATAATTATTAAAATAACATATTATAACACATAAGGGCAAAATAGTCAATTCCAGCTAGGCCCAATCTGAGGGTGTTACACTTTACCATCCGGGTAAGGCGAATGTGGTCGCGGATGCGTTGAGTCAAAAGAGTCAACATCCGGCGATACGAGTAGGATCGCTACGCATGATTCTTACTAATGATTTTCTTGTAAAGCTTGGTGAGATCTAAATTGAAGCTTTTGTTAACAACAAGCATGAAGAACGAATCATGGGTCAAACGGCGTCTATTACTTTAGCCCGCATAGTTTTTTGTCTTTTCAAGGAAGAGTATTGATGCCTAAAATGAGCGGTTACCGACAAGTGCTACTTGATGAAGCACATAAGTCAAAGTATTCCATCCATCCGGGTGCGACAAAAATGTATCTTGATTTGAAGAAAGAGTATTGGTGGCCCAGCATGAAACGTGATGTTGTTAAGTATGTTGAACAATGCGTCACGTGTTTGCAAGTTAAGGCCGAACACCAAAAGCCGTATGGTATGTTACAACCGTTGGAAATCCCAAAATGAAAATGGGAGCACATTACCATGGATTTCATTACAAAGTTACCAAAGATGGTGAGAACCCAATTTGATACGATTTGGGTGATTGTTGATCGGTTGACGAAGAGTGCTTTGTTTCTTCCCTTTCGAGAAACGATATCGTCGGAGATTTTATCTAAGTTGTTTATCAAAGAGGTGATATCGAGACATAGGGTTCCTATATCTATTGTTTCGGATCGAGATACTCGTTTCACTTCTCGAATTTGGAATAAGTTTCATGAATATATGGGTACTCAATTGAAGATGAGCACGGCGTATCATCCTCAAACGGACGGTCAAACCGAACGTACGAATCAAACATTGGAAGATATGTTACGGGCATGTATTATTGATTTCGGTAGTAGTTGGGATGAGCATTTACCTTTGGTGGAATTCTCGTTCAATAATAGTTATCATGCTAGTATCGGGATGCCACCTTACGAGATGTTTTATGGGCGGAGGTGTCGAACTCCAATTTGTTGGGGTGAAGTGGGCCAAAAGGAAATCGGGAGCACCGATTTGGTTTTAGAGACGAATAGCAAGATTGAGATGATTCGGGCTCGATTAAAGGCGGCGCAAGATAGACAAAAATCTTATGTCGATAAACGTAGACAACCGATTGAGTTCCAAGAAGGTGACATGGTGATGCTTAAGGTTTCGCCATGGAAGGGTATTATTCGTTTTCGAAAATGGGGAAAGTTAGCTCCTCGGTTTATTGGGCCATTTAAAATTTTAGCTCACGTTGGTAAGGTTGCGTATCGTTTAGAATTACCCGAAGAGCTTGCGGGGATCGATAATACATTTCATATTTCCCATCTCCGTAAGTGCCTTGCGGATGATTCATCATGGGTTTCGTTAGAAGAGATTGAGCTAAACAACAAGTTAGAGTATGTTAAAGAGCCGATAGCTATACTTGATGAAAACGTAAAAATGTTGAGAAATAAAGAAGTGAGAACTTTTAAAGTTCAATGGCGTCGTAGTAAAGGTTCCGAGTTTACATGGAAACCCGAAGAGTTTGTGTTAGTGTATCTTCCCACTTGTCATGCGACTTGGATCGCGAGGACGCGCTCCGATTCAAGTGGGGGAGAGTTGTAAGACCCAAATATTTATTGTACATAAGAGTAAATATGATGTACATAAAGTGTGTGAAGTGTAGTGTAAATGAAAAGCTCAGAAACTTATCTGACCTGTGTGCATGCCGCGCAGGGTCAAGTGTGCACGCCGCGCACTGGCCTTGTTGATAGATTCTTGCTTTTTAAAATAAAGTTAAATAAGGGGCATTCTTGTCTTTTCACTTGAGGCCGGGTTTAGGTCATTATTGTCCAGTTTTGTGGTGGTTGAAACACATTCAACACAACCACCAACCTTATTATCTTCTCTCCAATTTAGTTCTAGAGTGAGAAATCCCTTTGAGAGAGAGAAAGCTCAAATCAAGGAGGAAGAAGTTTGTTTCGGGTCAAAGCTCGAGTATTAAAGTTGTTCCCTATGTCTCTAGCTACGTTTTGATAGTGTTGGTAAGTCTTAGCTACGTTTTGAGTTTAATTTGATTTGTGGCTAGGGTTTGTTCATTTAAGACTTGTAAGACCCATTTGGGGGTTAAATTGGTGAATTTGGGTTAAATTGATGTAAGAAAACCCTAAGGGTTGTGAACTAGGGTTTGGTCATGTAATTGGTGTTTATAGAGTTAATTGTGTTGATTAATCACTAACACACTTATGTGTTAGTGAAAGGTTTTGCAAATGAGTTCAAGTTTGACCAAATCATGAGTCTTGATGTTAAAATGGGTCAAATGGGTAATGGTTGACCTAGTTGGGAAAGATGGGTATGAAATACCCTAAATTGTGTTACTTGGTGTTATTGGACTTTAATCACTAGCATTTAGTGATTAATGATGAGTCTTGGCCTTGAATGGGCGGTTTTGGTGTAAATGGGTCATTTAATGTAAGTAAGTCATTAAATGCATAAGAGTTAAGTGTTGGTGGTTGGTCCAACTAGTTTGTATGTTGATTGGGTACTTAATGTATTAGGTACTTTGTTTTGAAGCTTACGGAAGTGTTTAATCATCACCGACGTGATAAGGTGGGTGGAATAATTATATATGTATGTATATGATTTATTTGCTTGTGGGGTATGGGTTTAAGTTCAATGTTGACGATACCATATCCTAGAGTATATTGTTTGTTGATGAGGGTTAAAGTTCGATGTTGACGATACCTCATGTATGGATTTAAAGTTCGATGTTGACGAAGCCATACCACTATTGTAGTGACATTCGATGAGGGTTTAAGTTCGATGTTGACGATACTGATAATGCTAAAAACGAACATATATTTCATAGCATTATTCCTCAAGAAAGATAAGCTTTTAGTTGCAATTGTTCTATTTATAAGTGATATTCGGTTAAATAATAAAAGGCGAGGACAAAAGATAGTTTCGACGAATTGAAGACGCAAATGACCAAAAAGCTCAAAAGTACAAAATACAATCAAAGTGGTTCCAATTATTGATAAGAAATGTCTCAAAATTACAAGAATACAAGATTCAAAACGCAAAGTACAAGATATTAAATTGTACGCAAGGACGTTCGAAAATCCGGAACCGGGACCAGAGTCAACTCTCAACGCTCGACGCAACGGACTAAAAATTACAAGTTAACTATGTATATAAATATAATATAATATATAATTAATTATATAAATTATATATATATATTATATTTATATATTAAAACCGTCGGCAAAGAAGATCCAAAAAGGGATGAGCTGTAAAAGCAAACTCCGCGACTCGCGGAGTTTGAAGGGGAAATATGTCGCGACTCGCGGAGCCCCAAATTACAAAAATGCCTATAAAAGCTCGCGCATTCTGAATGTAAAACATATCTTTTTCTTCTCCTCATTCATACGTAATATATATATAACTGAACGAACAGATCAGTCCCCAACACACACAACTCAATTTACTGCGAAAAAACCCGAAAAAACACTCCCAAAATCGAAATTTTTCGCCAAAAATCATCACATTTTTTACTAAAATCATGTTGAGACCAATGCTATCAAGGAATTACTCAAGGAAAACGGTATATTTCTACACCTAAACACCATTTAATCCGAAAATTAGTGTTCTTGAGCAATTTTATACCCAATTCGATTTTGATACTTTTTAGTGTAATTATGCTTAAATTGTTTATGTATTTTGCTTGTATAACCTAGATTGATGCTATTTAACATGATTAGAAGCCTTAAACTTCAAATTTTGAGTAATCTAGGGTTTGTGTTCTTGAGCAAAATTGGGGCTTTTTGATATAAACAGGTTATGGCCGATTTTTGTCATGAATTATTGCTAAATTAAGTAGTGTAACATGTTTAGGTAGTTAAATGATTCAAACTTTGAGCCTAAACATGATTTTTGAGAATTAAAGTGGACTTTTTCAAGTCTAAAATTCATGAACTTGATTTTTGAGAGATAATGCCATTTGAAACTTGTTTAATTACTAATAATGATTATTTTGACATGTTATTTAAGTTGAATGCTTATGAACTTAGCGAACATTTTCGTATATGCTTATTTGAAAAAGTGTAGATTTGATAAAAATTTGAAAATGAACATAAGTTTGATATAAATTGAACATGTCATTGTAATTATTTTGATTGATGATTTTGCTGACACTAATGCATATTTGGATGCACAAAAATTGTGTTTGATGTGTTTTGCAGACTGAAAGGGGTGAATCTTCATCCCAAGCTCGCATTGCTCCTCCTGAGAATGCGGAACAATAGGATGTTGATAACTATTACAAACAAGATATACCTCATCCAGTTATGACATTTTCAGATATGCACGTGGAAGATTTGCACCCGAACTTGAGATTAGACAGACGTTGGATAGATTATCCAAAATACCAAAGGAGCTTGCACACTCTTCATTCTAAAGCTGTTGAAGTACCTAGGGTAATAGAATGGGAATCGTTAGAAGCTGTAGGATTGGGTGAACGGATTAGAGAATTACTTACACAGAGATATGGTAATTCTACTTTTAACGATTGAGTACGATTATTCAACATGCGTAGACCTGTATATAAAGTATGGTGTGAAGAATTATTGTGTAGTATAGAAATAAATGATCGGGTAGCTACTTTAACCGATCGAAATTTTATTAGATTTTTGTTAGGAGGTTCGATGCGCCACATGTCTCTACTAGACATGGCTCAGGCCTTACGTATATATACGCCTGAGGAGCTAGCATCTGCCGATTGTCGAGGGTTGATATTAAATGGTAGGAAGATTGATGAAAATTTTGATACGCATGGTGTATGGAGTCAAATGACTAGCCATCACCGATTTAAAGGGGGAAATTACTCTTATTTGGATATAGATAGAGCTGAGTTAAGAGTAATTCACAGGTTTCTAGCGAACTCGATTACACAGCGAGGTAAAAATAAGGAAAAGGTAAATGAGCAAGATTTATTTTACCACATGTGTATTCGAGACCCACAAAGCGCTGTAAGTATACCTTATTGTGTGGGTTATTATTTATCAGCTATGGTTAGGGGGATGAGACCGCACAGTATAATAGGAGGTGGTATATTTATTACATTAATTGCTGAGTATCTCGATGTGGATATAAGTCGGGGGGATTATTAATCGAAGAACCAGAACCCCACGATATAATTGGTTTAAATGTATATCATGGTGCTAAGGTTTTGAAGAGGCGAAATAACGCCGCAGTACAATATAATGGAAGACATCCACAGGTTGAGAGAAATCAACAGCCAGGTAATGTGGGAGGGGGAAATGAAATGGCAGAAATGCAAAGGTTTATAGCTTCACAAGAATATGAAAATGCTAGACATCGAGCATTTGAAGATTGGCAAGTTCATCAAAACCACATCATAGCTCATTGCCAACACATAGGTAGAAACTATATATTCCTACTCCAAAGCCCGTATTTCCTCCCTGGTCTATAGAGATTCAACCACCGTATCCTACTTATAACCCAGCTGAAGCATTCTATAACACATACGGTTATGCATGGAACCCCTACTGGTATCAGTATCAACCCTAGTTTATTTAGTTTTATTTATTTTTGTAATGTTACTACATTTAACACTTATGTTAATATTGTAATAGTTTTTATAATTTTCTAACTTTTATTATTAGATTTTAATAATTTTTGAATGTTGGGTAATATACCAAACTTCAAAAATATGTATATATGTTTGCAGTTTATCTTATGTACACAACAGGGTAAAACAACGCATTTTCAAAGACTGGCATTAAGTTCAGCAAAAGCAACTAATTTTGACGACAAGATGCAAAATATAGGTGAAATAACAACAAGACGGAATGAACATATGATGTGCACCATTTATCATTCAACACAGACAACAATATGTTTGGAAACTTTGGTAAAATTTAATCATTTTTCTACGCTAATCACCCTCAATAATTTAAATTGTTACTGATTTCTTGCAAATGAGGGCATTGCAAGATCTTAAGTGTGGGAAGGGGTTAAATTCTTTCGGATTTTTAAAATTTTTACTTTATACACTTGGTTATCATTAGAAATACTAGTAAAGTAGTAGTTGAATTAGAATCTAGTGCTCTCTGATAATAAAGAACAGCCCTAGTCTTATATACTGACTACTCAATTCTAGTAAAATTTTTGAAAATTTTCAATTAAATGAACTCAAAATCATGTTTATACATATTTATGAACGATAAAACTAGGTGTTAACACCGAAATTATTGTTACCTTGGAAAGGACATAAATTGAGAAACAAACCAAAATGTTAAAATTCATTTAAAATGGAATAGAGGACAATAAAAAGGAAAAATAAAAGCCAAGTGTGGGAAAATTCACCAAGTTATCTTAAACATATGTCACATATTTCTGTAACAAATAATTGAAGATACTTTTGTTTTGGACTAATCTAATCAGTTTTACCCGATTTACTGTAATATATTTGAAAGAAAGATGGATCTACACGATGAATCAATTCCATCATTAAAAGGAAGTAAAGTCTTCCGAAAAAGAAACGCGCTTCTTGATTTAGGTCATGAAGTTGTCGTCCAGACCAGCTGTAGGTTGACGAAAAATCTAGAAAAGTCATCACTAAAATCAGCAGGAAATCCACGGACCTCAGCATCAAACAGGGTCGCCAAGTGGTCAGACTTATCCTAACCATGAGAGGATCTGTCTCGTAAAATGGGGAGGACGCCATGCAAATTAGCTGGATAAGACTAATGAATCAGATCCCCAGAAAGGATAATCTCCTTAAAAAATCAAAAATCAGCCTTTAAGCCTGATATTACTCAATCCTAGAGATTGACCTTAAAGATTGAGAATTACAAACTCATGGAATTCGATGATATCTAAACTCGAGCTTGAATGAGAAAATATTTTGATAAAAATTACAAACCGATTTGTTTTCTGAAAACCCATTTTCAATGCGTTCATTACCATTGAACGTAAAATTCTAGGAATTCACCTGGAATTCATTAGGTCACCTGAACTAAATCGGGTGTCAACCGTAAGAACGGTGGTTGCATAGCATGGTCGAAGACAGGACCTTGGGCCAGACCGAAAAATTATAAGGGTGAGCTTTACTATTGCTCCTACAAAGGATAGTAATTGAGTCCGACACGTTATAGACCATAATTAAAAGAATGTCAGGGGACATTGCCTTAACAGTTGCTTGTTCAACGCTTTCCTTTACAACCGGACGGTAGTTTACCAAAAGGTAATATACGGAGCAAGTATACTGGAGGTGTTGCTTTCCTAATACAAGGTTAGCAAGTGGGTGACACAAAACCTCAAGTTTTGAGCTAAAATTTTCAAATCTGAAACCCACTAAACCCGCAAAAACAATTTGCAAACACCGGTGAAGGGTTATTCCGGAAAACTTAGCTAGGGTAAAAGCTAGAATGAATTTTTAAAAGATCAAATGTTTTCATAAAGATCCAATTTCCTTAATGGATCTAAATTTTTATAGTCATGTGAGACTGTAAACCACATCGTTACTACCATTGTTTATACCGCCATAAAGAAATCACTGATGTACAAAGTGTGAAGAATAAAGAAGTGATTCTAGTATTTCAAGACTATATTGCTTGAGGACAAGCAACGCTCAAGTGTGGGAATATTTGATAATGCTAAAAACGAACATATATTTCATAGCATTATTCCTCAAGAAAGACAAGCTTTTAGTTGCAATTGTTCTATTTACAAGTGATATTCGTTTAAATAATAAAAGGTGAAGACAAAAGACAGATTCGACGAATTGAAGACGCAAACGACCAAAAAGCTCAAAAGTACAAAATACAATCAAAGAGGTTCCAATTATTGATAAGAAACGTCTCGAAATTACAAAAGTACAAGATTCAAAACTCAAAGTACAAGATATTAAATTGTACGCAAGGACGTTCGAAAATCCGGAACCGGGACCAGAGTCAACTCTCAACGCTCGACGCAACGGACTAAAAATTACAAGTTAACTATGTATATAAATATAATATAATATATAATTAATTATATAAATTATATATATATTATATTTATATTAAAACCGTCGGCAGACTAGGATCCAAATTTGTGTGAGCTGGGTTTACGAACTCCGCGAGTTGCGGAGTTTGTAATGCAAAAGGACCGCGAGTCGCGGAGAGACGCTGGACAAAACTGCCTATAAAAGCCAACGCATTTTGATCGTTTTTAATCATCTTTTCCCTTCTTCATCATACGTAAATTATACATATATATTTATATTTTAATTTTAATTTTAATTTTAAATCCTAATAATAAGGGTATGTTAGCGAATGTTGTAAGGGTGTAAGTCGAAATTCTGTCCGTGTAACGCTACGCTATTTTTAATCATTGTAAGTTATGTTCAACCTTTTTAATTTAATGTCTCGTAGCTAAGTTATTATTATGCTTATTTAAGACGAAGTAATCATGATGTTGGGTTAATTACTAAAATTGGGTAATTAGGCTTTGTACCATAATTGGGGTTTGGAGAAAAGAACGACACTTGTGGAAATTAGACTATGGGCTATTAATGGGCTTTATATTTGTTTAACTAAATGATAGTTTGTTAATTTTAATATAAAGATTTACAATTGGACGTCCCTATAAATAACCATATACACTCAATCGGACACGATGGACGGGATATTTATATGTACGAATAATCGTTCATTTAACCGGACATGGGAATGGATTAATAGTCACTAGAATTATTAAAACAGGGGTGAAATTATGTACAAGGACACTTGGCATAATTGATAACAAAGTATTAAAACCTTGGGTTACACGCAGTCGATAACCTGGTGTAATTATTAAACAAAGTATTAAAACCTTGTTACAGTTTAAGTCCCCAATTAGTTGCAATATTTAACTTCGGGTATAAGGATAATTTGACGAGGATACTCGCACTTTATATTTATGACTGATGGACTGTTATGGACAAAAACCAGACGGACATATTGAATAATCCAGGACAAAGGACAATTAACTCATGGGCATAAAACTAAAATCAACACGTCAAACATCATGATTACGGAAGTTTAAATAAGCATAATTCTTTTATTTCATATTTAATTTCCTTTATTTTATATTTAATTGCACTTCTAATTATCGCACTTTTATTTATTGTTATTGTATTTAATTGCACTTTTAATTATCGTACTTTTTAATTATCGCAATTTTATTTTATCGCACTTTTATTTATCGCAATTTCATTATCGTTATTTACTTTACGCTTTAAATTAAGTTATATTTATTTTTAATATTTTACATTAGGTTTTAACTGCGACTAAGTTTTAAAATCGACAAACCGGTCATTAAACGGTAAAAACCCCCTTTATAATAATAATATCACTTATATATATTTGTATTTTTTATAAAATAAAACTAATATAGTGTTAAGCTTTGTTTAAAGATTTTCCCTGTGGAACGAACCGGACTTACTAAAAACTACACTACTGTACGATTAGGTACACTGCTTATAAGTGTTGTAGCAAGGTTTAAGTATATCCATTCTATAAATAAATAAATATCTTGTGTAAAATTGTACCGTATTTAATAGTATTTCCTAGTAAAAATAAAGCTATTTCATATACGCCTCGCATAAAAAAAAGAGATTTTTATTAAATTTTATTTAGTTTTTGTAAAAATACATTTTAATTATTAAAAAATATATTAAAAAAACCGTAAAAAATATATATAAATCTATTTTTAAAATTTTTATAAAATTATAAAGTATTTTATTTCTATTTTATTTTTTAAAATATAACTTTTATTAAATTTATATAAATATTTTAATTAAATTAAAAACAGAAAAGAAAAAAATATATATAAAAAAACCTGTCGAACGAAACCAGCGTGTCATTTAAATTTACATTCTCCGCGACTCGCGGAGTTTGTTGCCAGGTGGAACCGCGACTCGCGGAGCCTCCCTGTCTGACACGACCAGAACCCTAATCAGCATTAATTACGGAGTTTAATTATATTATTTTTACTTTAACCCTAATTAGGTTATTTATATTATATTATTTAGTTTAATTTATTTATTATTTGTATTATTTAGTTTAATTAGTTTATAAAATAAATAGTTTTATAAAATAAATAATATAAAAATATTATTTTTATAAAAATTGTAATTTTTACAACTTTTAGTATATTTTTATATTTTGTCCCTTTTTAATTGTTTTAGCGTAATTTTTTGTATTTTTCGCTCGTAATTAGTTTTAAGTTATAGTTTTTGCCATAATTATTTTTACTTCTAGATTTTTAGGCTTTGCCGTAAATTCCCTTAAGTGCTTTTTCTTTAGACTAAGATTTAGGTGCTCTAGAATTTTGCGACGCCTTTTTAAGTTTTAGTACCTTTTTAAGATATTGCCATTTGGGATATAGTATTTCTTTTAAGCTTTAATATTTTTAGACGCAACTTTTAATTTTTTAGTTTTTAGTTCCTTTTTAAGTTTTGACGCACTACTTTCTTATTTTCGACGCCTTTTACCTATGTATCAATTATTACTCCAATTAGTAATCTCAATTTATAATTTTAATTTTAAGTTAGTGATAATAATAAGGTTGGGTTAGTCGAGTGTTTTAAAGTTTTATAAGTCACTCTTTTTCTTTCTTATTTTTCGACGCCTTTTATTTTTCAACCCTTTTCTTTTTCGACCTTTTTCGACGCGCTCTTTTTCTTTCTTATTTCTCGACATTCTAGTTTTAGGACATAGATTTTTATTCTACTCCTTCCCTATATTTCTTTAAATTACGAAAATTTATTTTAAGTGGTTAAATTGATAGACATCAAAATTTTCTGGTTCGTAGTAATAGTTGGATTTGTACGTGAACCGGGTTATTGGAGCCAAACAGTACTCAATTATATTGAGACCAAACGAATCCTGCCCCTCTGCTGCATCTTTTGGCTATTCAAAACGTGGGCAAAATCAGAAAAGTCTATTAATTGGATAACTTATATAATTTTTCTTTCCTTTTTAAAAAAACTAATAGGATATTCAGTGAATGCACCGAGCAAGACCTTCACCACCTTTTGTACGTTCACCACCTTTTGTACGTTCACCACCTGTAACTCGATCAAGACATCTAGCTAATATTGTCGCCGTTGATTGTTCTTTAGAATCGTCATCCAGTCGACCAAGTACTCCAATTCAAATTTCCGATAATCCATTTTTTGAACCTGACCTCACAATTGAGAATCCGGAGAATATTCAGGGACAATTCATAGATCCTGAACCATTAATTTTTCCTCCGGAACCACCAATCATTCAAACAGAGATTGTTGAGGAACGAACCATTAAATCAGAATCCTCTAGTGATTCAGATTCAACAAATTCAATCATGGAAAATCTGGAACCTTTAAGTATGGAAGACCGAATGAGAGCTAAACGCACTGGCCAAGGTCACGCAATTACTCATCTAGACATTAATGCGCCAGATTATGAAATCAAAGGACAAATTCTACACATGGTAACTAATCAATGCCAATTTAGTGGTGCACCGAAGGAAGATCCAAATGAACATCTTCGTACCTTTAATAGGATCTGCACACTATTTAAAATCCGAGAAGTGGAGGATGAACAGATATATCTCATGTTATTTCCCTGGACTTTAAAGGGAGAAGCCAAAGATTGGTTGGAATCGTTACCTGAAGGGGCGATTGATACATGGGACGTTTTAGTTGAAAAATTCTTAAACAATTCTTTCCTGCATCTAAAGCCGTAAGACTTCAAGGAGAAATTGTTACGTTCACACAGAAACCGAATGAAACTCTATATGAGGCGTGGACAAGATTTGGAAAGTTATTAAGAGGATGTCCGCAACATGGTTTAGATACTTGTCAAATAGTAGAAATATTCTACCAAGGATGCGACATCACTACAAGAAAAGACATAGATATAGCAGCTGGTGATTCTATTATGAAGAAAACAGAAACTGATGCTTATAAAATTATTGATAACACTGCTTCCCACTCACATGAGTGGCACCGAGAAAAAGATATCGTTACATCATCTAAAGCAGCTAGAGCCGATTCTAGCCATGACTTAGATTCCATTTCCGCAAAGATAGATGCTGTCGAGAGACGAATGGAAAAGATGACTAAAGATATTCACTCAATACGAATTAGTTGTGAGCAGTGTGGAGGACCACATTTGACAAAAGATTGTCTCAGTATTGAACTAACAATGGAACAAAGAGAGAATATTTCATACATAAACCAAAGGCCTGGAAATAATTATCAGAATAATTATCAACCGCCAAGACCAATTTACAATCAAAACCAGAATTATAATCGAAATGTTCCATACAACAACCAACAAGGTCCTAGCAATCAACAAGTATCCAACAATACTTACAATCAGCAAAGACCTAATTTTCAAAACAAACCACCACAAACCGATGATAAAAAGCCGAATTTAGAAGATATGATGACGAAGCTAGTTGAATCTCAAACACAGTTTTTCACATCTCAAAAACAAACTAATGAACAAAATCCTCAAGCATTTAGAAATCAACAAGCTTCTATTCAAAATCTGGAACAAGAAGTAAGTAACCTAGCAAGGTTAATAGGTGAAAGAAAACCGGGAAGTTTACCTAGTGATACAAATGCTAACCCCCAGAATGAGATAGCTAAAGCTATTACCACAAGAAATGGTACAACACTTAAACCACCTGAAATACCTGTAATTTCTGATGAAGCTATTCCTACTCCACAAGAACCACAACCTGAACAAGATAAGGAAAAAGAACCGGTAGTTGAAAAGGTTAATGAAGATAACACAGTTAAGGCTAAACCTTATGTTAAACCATACCAACCACCACTTTCTTACCCGAGTAAAATGAAAAAAGAGAGACTCGAAGTCGAGCAATCTAAATTCTTGGATATATTTAAACAAATAAATGTCAATCTTCCTTTCATTGATGTGATTTCAGGAATGCCTAGATATGCTAAATTCTTGAAAGATCTAATCTCGAATAGAAAGAAAATGGAAGAACTCTCGGCTGTTACTGTGAATACTAATTGTTCTGCAGTTGTGTTGAATAAGATACCAGAAAAATTATCTGATCCAGGAAGTTTCACAATTCCATGTTTTCTGGGTAGTCTTAGTTCAATAGAAGCATTGGCAGACTTAGGTGCTACTATAAATTTAATGCCGTATTCACTATACACTAAACTAGACCTTGGAGAATTGAAACCAACACGAATAAGTATACAACTAGCCGATCGATCAATAAAATATCCTAGAGGGATAATGGAGAACATGCTAATTAAAGTTGGTACTTTAGTATTTCCAGTAGATTTTGTTGTTCTGGACATGGAAGAAGATTCTCAAGTTCCTCTCATATTAGGAAGACCATTCTTAAACACGGCTAAAGCAATGATAGACGTGTTTGGTAAGAAACTGACCCTAAGTATAGAGGACTAGAGTGTTACCTTTTCAGTTGATAGAGTAATGCAACAACCACAATCTACAGATGATACATGTTATTATATTCAAACTATAGATTCACATGCAGAATTGTTAGAAGAATTTTCAGAATTACAAGGAACAGGAGAATGTTCTTTAGGAGAAGGAACTGAACCAATTGATGAAACTAAAATGTTAGCTACACTAATAGCTAATGGATATGAACCAACAACAGAAGAGATTCAAATGCTAAAAGAAGAAGACAGATATCGATATAAATCATCGATAGAAGAACCTCCGACATTAGAGTTAAAGCCACTTCCAAATCATTTGGAATACGCTTATTTACATGGTGAATCTGAATTACCTGTAATAATATCGTCTTCTCTTACTGAAAATGAGAAATCACAACTCATTTCTGTGCTAAAAGCTCATAAACCAGCTATTGCATGGAAAATTCATGATATTAAAGGAATAAGTCCTTCGTATTGCACACATAAAATCCTTATGGAAGAAGGTCATAAAATGTATGTGCAACGCCAACGAAGACTAAATCCTAATATGCAAGATGTTGTTAAAAAAGAAATTATAAAACTGCTTGATGCAGGTTTAATTTATCCAATTTCTGATAGTCCATGGGTAAGCCCAGTTCAATTGCGTGCCTAAGAAGGGTGGCATGACTGTTATTACAAATGAGAAAAATGAGCTTATTCCTACTAGGACTGTAACAGGATGGCTTGTGTGTATTGATTATAGAAAATTAAATGACGCCACCAGAAAATATCACTTTTCCTTAGCTTTCATTGATCAAATGTTGGAAAGATTAGCCGGAAATAGTTACTATTGTTTTCTAGATGGTTTTTCCGAATATTTTCAAATTCCAATAGCACCCGAGGACCAAGAGAAAACCACTTTCACGTGCCCTTATGGTACTTTTGCTTACAAACGCATGCCATTTGGACTTTGCAATGCCCTTGCAACCTTTCAAAGGTGCATGATGGCGATTTTTCACGACATGATAGAAGAATGCATGGAAGTTTTCATGGATGACTTTTCAGTCTTCGGTGATACATTTGAAACATGTCTAGTTAATCTTGAACGAATGCTTATTAGATGCGAACAATCAAATCTAGTACTTAATTGGGAGAAATGCCATTTCATGGTTAAAGAAGGCATCGTTCTTGGTCATAAAATCTCAAAGGAAGGAATTGAATTGGATAGAGCTAAAGTAGATGTAATTGCTAAACTTCCACATCCCACCAATGTTAGAGGAGTTAGGAGTTTTCTAGGGCATGCCGGTTTTTACCGACGTTTCATAAAAGATTTTTCTAAAATTGCCACTCCTATGAATAAACTCCTAGAAAAGGATGCTCCATTCATCTTTTCAGATGAATGTATCAAATCTTTTAATATTCTTAAAGAGAAACTCACTAATGTGCCGATCATGATAACACCAAATTGGAATCTACCGTTTGAACTAATGTGCGATGCAAGTGATTTTGCAATGGGAGCCGTTTTAGGACAAAGGATTGAAAAATGATTTCAACCTATATATTATGCTAGTAAGACGTTACAAGGAGCACAAACGAATTACAGAACTACTGAAAAAGAACTCCTTGCTATTGTCTTTGCTTTTGACAAATTTCGTTCATATCTCGTTCTAGCAAAAACGGTGGTCTATACCGACCATTCTGCTCTTAGATACCTATTTTTGAAACAAGATGCTAAACCAAGATTAATCCATTGGATCTTACTCTTACAAGAGTTCGATATTGAAATCCGAGATAAAAGAGGAGCAGAAAATCTCGCCGCTGATCATCTTTTTCGTCTTGAAAATCCCGAATTAGAAGTTCTAAATGAATCGGTCATACAAGAAAACTTTCCTGATGAATATCTATTGAAGATAGATTATAATGAAATTCCATGGTTTGCAGACTATGCAAACTACTTAGTATGTGGATTCCTTGAAAAAGGATTGTCGTACCAAAAATGAAAGAAATTCTTTAGTGATATAAAACACTATTTCTGAGAAGATCCACATTTGTTTAAAAGTTGTCCCGATGGAATAATACGCCGATGTGTATTCGGAGATGAAGCTAGTAAAATCTTAAACCATTGTCACACAGGACCAACAGGAGGGCATTATGGGCCTCAACTAACAGCAAGAAAAGTTTACGATGCTGGATTCTATTGGCCTACAATTTACAAAGACGCACACCTTCTTTGCAAATCCTGTGATGCTTGTCAAAGGGCCGAAAAAATAAGTCAACGTGATGAAATGCCACAAAATGTCATTCAAGTATGTGAAGTATTTGACATTTGGGGTATTGACTTTATGGGTCCATTTCCAAAATCTCATAATAATTTATACATTCTCGTTGCCATTGATTATGTATCTAAATGGGTGGTAGCACAAGCTCTCCCAACTAACGATGCACGAGTTGTAGTCAACTTTTTAAAATGTCTTTTTGCAAGGTTTGGAACACCGAAAGCTTTAATAAGTGATCGAGGAACTCATTTCTGTAATAATCAACTTGAGAAAGTTCTTAAAAGATATGGAGTAACTCATAAAATCTCCACCGCATATCATCCACAAACAAGTGGACAAGTTGAAAATACCAACCGAGCTTTAAAACGTATTCTATAGAAAACCGTAGGATCAAATCCGAAGGAATGGTCCATAAAATTAGAGTATGCACTCTGGGCTTTTAGAACAGCCTACAAAACTCCAATTGGAACCACACCTTTTAGACTCGTTTACGGAAAAGCATGTCATCTTCCAGTAGAAATTGAACACAAAGCATTTTGGGCTTTGAAGACATGTAATCTTGATTTACATGAAGCTGGACGTCTACGGTTAAGTCAATTAAATGAATTAGAAGAATTAAGACATGAAGCATACGAAAATTCGTTAATCTATAAAGAAAGAATGAAGAAATGGCATGATAAAAGAATAAGAAGTTCAAAAGAATTTAAGGAAGGAGACAGAGTTCTTCTTTTCAATTCACGATTCAAGCTATTTCCTGGAAAATTGAAATCAAGATGGTCTGGACCATTCATAGTCAAAAGAGTTTTCCCATACGGAACAGTAGAATTAATAAATTCAAATGGGATTGAATTTAAAGTTAATGGTCACGGAGTTAAACATTACATAGATAGTCCGATGGAAGTCGACAACGAAGTTAATCACAATTTCGATACCATAATTAACTAAGTGTGGGGAGAATCAAGTCTTTAAAGGATAATATGTATTTCTGTTAGAGTTAGATTTTCTGTTTTCGTGTAGTTCTCGAAAATGGAACCCGAATGGTCTTTCCCTAACAAACCCTAAAGAACTAGTCTTCTCCCCCCATTCTGAATTTTTATTTTTTTTAGGTTTTACGAAATGAAGACTTCCTGTGAACTAAACCATGGTCTAATGCTACACGCTTTGATTACTAAACGTAATAATGACACTCTTCCGAGTGAACTGGTATCATTAATCAGAGGTAAATTGGACGGAGTAAGAAAAGAATCCAGATGCGAAGATAATAAGTTACAATTTGGTAAAGGAAAATCAAAATCCGCAGCGAAAAGAAGAGCACGACACCTTGAAAGATGTCACAAATGCGGAAAATGGTCACACGAAGGTAAATGTTCAAATAATCAAACCTATTCAAACACCGAATTTGTTACTTTATGCAGAGATGGACCGTTCATATGTTTAGAAGAAAAAACATTGAATGCTCGAGGTTACGCCTATGTAGCCATGGAAAACCAATTAGTCTGACTATCTTATGAGTGGGCTAGAGCATATCACTAAGAAATATATCTCACAGGTAAGTCTGTACAGTTTTTATTTTTATTTTTATTTTTAACCTTTTAATAATAAACGCTAATTTGTTCGCTATAAAGTATTAAATTGGTATTCAATAAAATTAGGTCTTGCGACCGAAATTATTGATATCATACAAAAATTTATTACATCACTGCGAAATTTAACGTTTATTCTTAAGGTATAAATATCTTTAATCAATCAACCCAAAATATTTCAAAAATTCGTCATGAGTTAAATTAGGTCATGGAACCGAAATTACTTTACCGAAAAGAGGGGCGCATATTTTTGATAATATTTGATTGATTAAAGTGGGATAAAAGCCAAAAAGATTTTTAATTTTATTTTTACCATATTTTTAAAATTAATATTAAATTAATATTGTGCAATTTTTAAAATTAATATATTTAAAATTGTAAATATTTAAAAAATTAATGTAAGTTTGTATGTATAAAAACAAAAATATAATATAAGTTTGGTGTGAATTTTTAATTTTTAAAAAAATATGAATTTTTAATTTTATGCATTTTAAATTTAAGTTTGGTGTGAATTTAAAAACAAAAATTTACTTTATTTCGCTAAGTTAATAATATGATTTTTAAAATTCGTCGTGAGTTGAAGACTAGGTCGTTGAACCGAAATTGCTTTACCCGAGGGAGGGACGAGAACTTTTATTATCATTATTTTTAATCTTATTGAATTAAAGTATGCCAAAAATATTAAAAAACCTAAAAAAAAATCTTTGCTTTTAAAACCGCGCTTTAAATTGACAAATTTTAAAATTTTGTCGAGGGACGGACTAGGACATCGTTCCGAAACGACCTCGTCCTAAATAACAAGGGAAACAAAATTTTAAAATTAATTAATTAATTGTTTTATAAGTTAAGGTTTTTAAAAAAAAAAAAAAAAGGACTCCGCGACTCGCGGAGTTTGAAGGGGAAATTCACCGCGACTCGCGGAGAATGCAAAATCCAAAAAAATAAAAATAAAAGGGATCGATCAGATCAGTCAACACACAAACACCCCATTTTACTGCGAAAATACACACACAAACACATCACAAATCCGAAATTTTTCACCATTTTTCATCAAATCTTTCACAAAATCATGTTGAGAAGAATGCTATCAAGGAATTACTCAAGGAAAACGGTAAATTTCTACACCAAAACACCCTTTAATCCGAAAATTTAGTGTTCTTGAGCAATTTTATACCCAATTCGATTTTGATGATTTTTAGTGTAATTATGCTTAAATTGCCTATGTATTATGCTTGTATAACCTAGATTGATGCTATTTAACATGATTAGAAGCCTTAAACTTCAAATTTTAAGTAATCTAGGGTTTGTGTTCTTGAGCAAAATTGGGGCTTTTTGATATAAACAGGTTATGGTTGATTTTTGTCATGAATTATTGCTAAATTAAGTAGTGTAACATGTTTAGGTAGTTAAATGATCCAAACTTTGAGCCTAAACATGATTTTTGAGAATTAAAGTGGACTTTTTCAAGTCTAAAATTCATGAACTTGATTTTTGAGAGATAATGCCATTTGAAACTTGTTTAATTGCTAATAATGATTATTTTGACATGTTATTTGAGTTGAATGCTTATGAACTTGGCAAACATTTTCGTATATGCTTATTTGAAAAAGTGTAGATTTGATAAAAATATAAAAATGAGCATAAGTTTGATATAAATTGAACATGTCATTGTAATTATTTTGATTGATGATTTTGCTGACACTAATGCATATTTGGATGCACAAAAATTGTGTTTGATGTGTTTTGCAGACTGAAAGGGGTGAATCTTCATCCCAAGCTCGCATTGCTCCTCCTGAGAATACGGAACAACAGGATGTTGATAGCTATTACAAACAAGATATACCTCATCCAGTTATGACATTCTCAGATATGCACGTGGAAGATTTGCACCAGAACTTGAGATTAGACAGACGTTGGATAGATTATTCAAAATACCAAAGGAGCTTGCACACTCTTCATTCTAAAGCTGTTGAAGTACCTAGGGTAATAGAATGGGAACCGTTAGAAGCCGTAGGATTGGCCGAACGGATTAGAGAATTACTTACACAGAGGTATGGTAATTCCACTTTTAACGATTGGGTACGATTATTCAACATGCGTAGACCTGTATATAAAGTATGGTGTGAAGAATTATTGTGTAGTATAGAAATAAATGATAGGGTAGCTAGTTTAACCGATCGAACTTTTATTAGATTTTTGTTAGGAGGTTCGATGCGCCACATGTCTCTACTAGACATGGCCCAGGCCTTACGTATATATACGCCTGAGGAGCTAGCATCTGCCGATTGTCGAGGGTTGATATTAAATGGTAGGAAGATTGATAAAAATTTTGATACGCATGGTGTATGGAGTCAAATGACTAGCCATCACCGATTTAAAGGGGGAAATTACTCTTATTTGAATATAGATAGAGCTGAGTTAAGAGTAATTCACAGGTTTCTAGCGAACTCGATTACACAGCGAGGTAAAAATAAGGAAAAGGTAAATGAGCAAGATTTATTTTACCACATGTGTATTCGAGAACCACAAAGCGATGTAAGTATACCTTATTGTGTGGGTTATTATTTATCAGCTATGGTTAGAGGGATGAGACCGCACAGCATAATAGGAGGTGGTATATTTATTACATTAATTGCTGAGTATCTCGATGTGGATATAAGTCGGGGGGATTATTAATCGAAGAACCAGAACCCCACGATACAATTGGTTTAAATTTATATCATGGTGCTAAGGTTTTGAAGAGGCAAAATAACGCCGCAGTACAATATAATGGAAGACATCCACAGGTTGAGAGAAATCAACAGCCAGGTAATGTGGGAGGGGGAAATGAAATGACAGAAATGCAAAGGTTTATAGCTTCACAAGAATATGAAAATGCTAGACATCGAGCATTTGAAGATTGGCAAGTTCATCAAAACCACATCATAGCTCATTGCCAACACATAGGTAGAAACTATATTCCTACTCCAAAGCCCGTATTTCCTCCCTGGTCTATAGAGATTCAACCACCGTATCCTACTTATAACCCAGCTGAAGCATTCTATAACACATACGGTTATGCATGGAACCCCTACTGGTATCAGTATCAACCCTAGTTTATTTAGTTTTATTTATTTTATTTTTGTAATGTTACTACATTTAGCACTTATGTTGATATAGTAATAGTTTTTATAATTTTCTAACTTTTATTATTAGATTTTAATAATTTTTGAATGTGGGGTAATATACCAAACTTTAAAAATATGTATATATGTTTGCAGTTTATCTTATGTACACAACAGGGTAAAACAACGCATTTTCAAAGACTGACATTAAGTTCAGCAAAAGCAACTAATTTTGATGACAAGATGCAAAATATATGTGAAATAACAACAAGACGGAATGAACAAATGATGTGCACCATTTATCATTCAACAAACAAATGCCAATATGTTTGAAAACTTTGGTAAAATTTAATCATTTGTCTACGCTAAACACCCTCAATAATTTAAATTGTTACTGATTTCTTGCAAATGAGGGCATTGTAAGATCTTAAGTGTGGAAAGGGGTTAAATTCTTTCGGATTTTTAAAATTTTTTAACTTAAACACTTGGTTACCATTAGAAATACTAGTAAAGCAGTAGTTGTATTAGAATCTAGTGCTCTCTGATAATAAAGAACAGCCCTAGTCTTATATACTGACAAACCAATTCTAGTAAAATTTTACAAAATTTTCAATTAAATGAACTCAAAATCATGTTTATACATATTTATGAACGATAAAACTAGGTGTTAACACAGAAATTATTGTTACCTTGGAAAGGACATAAATTGAGAAACAAACTAAAATGTTAGAATTCATTTAAAATGGAATAGAGGAAAATAAAAAGGCAAAGAAAGGAAAATAAAAGCCAAGTGTGGGAAATTTTTACCAAGTTATTCAAAACATATATCACATATTTTTGTACAAATAATTGAAAATACTTTTGTTTTGGACGAAAATAAACAGTTTTACCCGATTTATTATAATATATTTGAAAGAAAGATGGATCTACACGATGAATCAATTCCATCTTTAAAAGGAAGTAAAGTCTTCCGAAAAAGAAACGCGCTTCTTGATTTAGGTCAAGAAGTTGTCGTCCAGACCAGCTGTAGGTTGACGAAAAACCTAGAAAAGTCATCTCTAAAATCAGCAGGAAATCCACGGACCTCAGCATAAAACAGGGTCGCCAAGTGGTCAGACTTATCCTAACCATGAGAGGATATGTCTCGTAAAATGGGGAGGACGCCGTGCAAATTAGCTAGATAAGACTAATGAATCAGATCCCCAGAAAGGATAATCTCCTTAAAAGATCAAAAATCAGCTTTTAAGACTGATATTACTCAATCCTAGAGATTGACCTTAAAGATTGAGAATTACAAACTCATGGAATTCAATGATATCTAAACTCGAGCTTGAACGAGAAAATATTTTGATCAAAATTACAAACCGAATTGTTTTCTGAAAACCTATTTTCATTGCGTTCATTACCATTGAACGTAAAATCCTAGGAATTCACCTGGAATTCATTAGGTCACCTGAACCAAATCGGGTGTCAACCGTAAGAATGGTGGTTGCATAGCATGGTCAAAGACAGGACCTTGTGCCAGACCGAAAAATTATAAGGGTGAGCTTTACTATTGCTCCTACCAAGGATAGTAATTGCGTCCGACACATTATAGACCATAATTAAAAGTAGGGGTGTGCATTAAACGGTTTCGACCATAGAACCGACCGACCCAAATTGATTTGGTTAAATTGGGTTGGCTTATTTGGTTTTGGTTTGGTTTTTGGTTTCAACCAAAAATATTAACGGTTTTTGGTTTGGTTTTGGTTTGTAAAATGTACATTTGGTTTCAAACCGAAAAACCGAATTATACAACTATTTATGGTATATATATATATATATATATATATATATATATATATAATATTAAAATATTTAATTTATTAATATTTAATTTTATTTTGGATTTGAAGTTTGGATTATCGTTTATTTGTTCTTGTTTAAGTTTGTTTTATTGGTTTGATATTACTTCAACAATTGAATTTATATATATATATGTTGAAAGTGGAAGCTTAGTTCCTTCTGGTTTCGTTTTTAATTTTTGAGCTGATGGTGGTTGTTGTACAAATTTAGTTTAGATTTCATTTTATATTGCGTATGGTGTTTGCAAGTTATAACTACAGTTCATTGATATTACCAAATATGGGTTGTAAAAAAACTACACATTTTTTTATATGCAAGACTTAATTTGGTTCAAACCGAAACCGATCCATGTAAACCGATTTATTATTTGGTTGGATTGGTTTGGTTTTGTCAAATTTGGTTTGGTTATTGGTTCTCAAAAAAATTCTTTAAAACCAAATAAACCAAACCGAATAAACCACGTAAACCGTAAACCGACCGAATGAACACCCTTACCATAATTAAAAGTATGTCAGGGGACATTGCCCTAACAGTTGCTTGTTCAACGCTTTCCTTTACAACCGGATGGTAGTTTACCGAAAGGTAATATACAGAGCAAGTATACTGGACGTGTTGCTTTCCTAATACAAGGTTAGCAAGTGGGTGACACAAAACCACAAGTTTTGAGCTAAAATTTTCAAATCTGAAACCCACCAAACCCACAAAAAGAATTTGCAAACACCGGTGAAGGGTTATTCCGGAAAACTTAGCTAGGGTAAAAGCTAGAATGAATTTTCAAAAGATCAAATGTTTTCATAAAGATCCAATTTCCTTAATGGATCTAAATTTTTATAGTCATGTGAGACTGTAAACCACATCGTTACTACCATTGTTTATACCGCCGTAAAGAAATCACTGATGTACAAAGTGTAAAGAATAAAGAAGTGATTCTAGTATTTCAAGACTATATTACTTGAGGACAAGCAACGCTCAAGTGTGGGAATATTTGATAATGCTAAAAACGAACATATATTTCATAGCATTATTCCTCAAGAAAGACAAGCTTTTAGTTGCAATTGTTCTATTTACAAGTGATATTCGGTTAAATAATAAAAGGTGAAGACAAAAGATAGATTCGACGAATTGAAGACGCAAACGACCAAAAAGCTCAAAAGTACAAAATACAATCAAAGTGGTTCCAATTATTGATAAGAAACGTCTCAAAATTACAAGAATACAAGATTCAAAACGCAAAGTGCAAGATATTAAATTGTACGCGAGGACGTTCGAAAATCCGGAACCGGGACCAGAGCCAACTCTCAACGCTCGACGCAACGGACTAAAAATTACAAGTTAACTATGTATATAAATATAATATAATATATAATTAATTATATAAATTATATATATATATATATATATATATATATATATATATATATATATATATATATATATATATATATATATATATATTATATTTATATATTAAAACCGTCGGCAAAGAAGATCCAAAAAGGGATGAGCTGTAAAAGCAAACTCCGCGACTCGCGGAGTTTGAAGGGGAAATATGCCGCGACTCGCGGAGCCCCAAATTACAAAAATGCCTATAAAAGCTCGCGCATTCTGAACGTAAAATATATCTTTTTCTTCTCCTCATTCATACGTAATATATATATATTTTAATTTTAATTTTAATTTTAAATCCTAATAATAAGGGTATGTTAGCGAATGTTGTAAGGGTGTAAGTCGAAATTCTGTCCGTGTAAGGCTACGCTATTTTTAATCATTGTAAGTTATGTTCAACCTTTTTACATTAATGTCTCGTAGCTAAGTTATTATTATGCTTATTTAAGACGAAGTAATCATGATGTTGGGCTAAAAATATTAAAATTGGCTAATTGGGCTTTGTACCATAATTGGGGTTTGGACAAAAGAACGACACTTGTAGAAATTAGACTATGGGCTATTAATGGGCTTTATATTTGTTTAACTAAATGATAGTTTGTTAATTTTAATATAAAGATTTACAATTGGATGTACCTATAAATAACCATATACACTCGATCGGACACGATGGGCGGGATATTTATATGTACGAATAATCGTTCATTTAACCGGACACGGGAATGGATTAATAGTCTATGGAATTATTAAAACAGGGGTGAAATTATGTACAAGGACACTTGGCATAATTGATAACAAAGTATTAAAACCTTGGGTTACACGCAGTCGATAACCTGGTGTAATTATTAAACAAAGTATTAAAATCTTGTTACAGTTTAAGTCCCCAATTAGTTGGAATATTTGACTTCGGGTATAAGGATAATTTGACGAGGATACTCGCACTTTTTATTTATGAATGATGGACTGTTATGGACAAAAACCAGACGGACATATTAAATAATCCAGGACAAAGGACAATTAACCCATGGGCATAAAACTAAAATCAACACGTCAAACATCATGATTACGGAAGTTTAAATAAGCATAATTCTTTTATTTCATATTTAATTTCCTTTATTTTATATTTAATTGCACTTCTAATTATCGCACTTTTATTTATTGTTATTTAATTGCACTTTTAATTATCGTACTTTTTAATTATCGCAATTTTATTTTATCGCACTTTTATTTATCGCAATTTCATTATCGTTATTTACTTTACGCTTTAAATTAAGTCTTGTATTTATTTTTAATATTTTATATTAGGTTTTAACTGCGACTAAAGTGTTAAAATCGACAAACCGGTCATTAAACGGTAAAAACCCCCTTTATAATAATAATATTACTTATTTATATATTTGTATTTTTATAAATTAAAACTAATATAGCGTTAAGCTTTGTTTAAAAGATTCCCTATGGACGAACCGGACTTACTAAAAACTACACTACTGTACGATTAGGTACACTGCCTATAAGTGTTGTAGCAAGGTTTAAGTATATCCACTCGATAAATAAATAAATAACTTGTGTAAAATTGTAGTATATTTAATAGTATTTAGTTGTAAAAATAAAGCTATTTCATATACACCACGCATAACATCAAGAAAGACAAGCTTTTAGTTGCAATTGTTCTATTTACAAGTGATATTCGGTTAAATAATAAAAGGTGAAGACAAAAGATAGATTCGACGAATTGAAGACGCAAACGATCAAAAAGCTCAAAAGTACAAAACACAATCAAAGTGGTTCCAATTATTGATAAGAAACGTCTCAAAATTACAAGAATACAAGATTCAAAACGCAAAGTACAAGATATTAAGTTGTACGCAAGGACGTTCGAAAATCCAGAACTGGGACCAGAGTCAACTCTCAACGCTCGACGCAACGGACTAAAAATTACAAGTTAACTATGTATATAAATATAATATAATATATAATTAATTATATAAATTATATATATATTATATTTATATTAAAATCGTCGGCAGACTAGGATCCAAATTTGTGTGAGCTAGGTTTACGAACTCCGCGAGTTGCGGAGTTTGTAATGCAAAAGGACCGCGAGTCGCGGAGAGACCCTGGACAAAACTGCCTATAAAAGCCAACGCATTTTGATCATTTTTAATCATCTTTTTCCTTCTTCATCATACGTAAATTATATATATATATTTATATTTTAATTTTAATTTTAATTTTAAATCCTAATAATAAGGGTATGTTAGCGAATGTTGTAAGGGTGTAAGTCAAAATTCTGTCCGTGTAACGCTACGCTATTTTTAATCATTGTAAGTTATGTTCAACCTTTTTAATTTAATGTCTCGTAGCTAAGTTATTATTATGCTTATTTAAGACGAAGTAATCATGATGTTGGGCTAATTACTAAAATTGGGTAATTGGGCTTTGTACCATAATTGGGGTTTGGACAAAAGAACGACACTTGTGGAAATTAGACTATGGGCTATTAATGGGCTTTATATTTGTTTAACTAAATGATAGTTTGTTAATTTTAATATAAATATTTACAATTGGACGTCCCTATAAATAACCATATACACTCAATCGGACACGATGGGCGGGATATTTATATGTACGTATAATCGTTCATTTAACCGGACACGGAAATGGATTAATAGTCACTAGAATTATTAAAACAGGGGTGAAATTATGTACAAGGACACTTGGCATAATTGATAACAAAGTATTAAAACCTTGGGTTACACGCAGTCGATAACCTGGTGTAATTATTAAACAAAGTATTAACACCTTGTTACAGTTTAAGTCCCCAGTTAGTTGGAATATTTAACTTCGGGTATAAGGATAATTTGACGAGGATACTCGCACTTTATATTTATGACTGATGGACTGTTATGGAAAAAAACCAGACGGACATATTGAATAATCCAGGACAAAGGACAATGAACCCATGGGCATAAAACTAAAATCAACACGTCAAACATCATGATTACGGAAGTTTAAATAAGCATAATTCTTTTATTTCATATTTAATTTCCTTTATTTTATATTTAATTGCACTTCTAATTATCGCACTTTTATTTATTGTTATTGTATTTAATTGCACTTTTAATTATCGTACTTTTTAATTATCGCAATTTTATTTTATCGCACTTTTATTTATCGCAATTTCATTATCGTTATTTACTTTACGCTTTAAATTAAGTTATATTTATTTTTAATATTTTACATTAGGTTTTAACTGCGACTAAGTTTTAAAATCGACAAACCGATCATTAAACGGTAAAAACCCCCCTTTATAATAATAATATTACTTATATATATTTGTATTTTTTATAAAATAAAACTAATATAGTGTTAAGCTTTGTTTATAGATTTTCCCTGTGGAACGAACCGGACTTACTAAAAACTACACTACTGTACGATTAGGTACACTGTCTATAAGTGTTGTAGTAAGGTTTAAGTATATCCATTCTATAAATAAATAAATATCTTGTGTAAAATTGTACCGTATTTAATAGTATTTCCTAGTAAAAATAAAGCTATTTCATATACGCCTCGCATAATATCAAGTATTTTTGGCGCCGCTGCCGGGGATTTTAAAAACTAGCTTAAAAGCCGGAAGCGCAACGCTATAAAAATAAAAAAAAAAATTTAAGTTTACTTTTATAAAAAATACGCTTTTGTAAAAATACGTTTTAAATATTCGAAAACATAAAAAGAAAACAAAAATATAAATATTTTTAAGAGTTTGTTATATTTTTAAGTTTTATAAAGTTTCTTTATTTTTATTTTATAAAAATATAAGTCTTATTTAAATATTTTGTGTTTATTTAAAACAAAAAAAATGAAAAAAAAATATATATATATATAAATCTAGTTTTAAGATTTTTATTTATAAAATTATAAAATATTTCTATTTTTATTTTAGTTTTTAAAATATAAGTTTTATTAAATTTATATAAATATATTAATTAAATTAAAAACAGGAAAAAAAATATAAATAAAAAAACCCCGAAACCTATCGAAACTTGACCTGTTTCTGAACTGAAACTGCACCCTCCGCGACCCGCGGAGTTTTTGAACTGGGTTCACTGCGACTCGCGGAGCCACCCTGACACGCGTGTCCAGAACCCTAATCTTGCATTAATTACGGAGTATTATTTATTATTATTAAATAATTTGTATTTAGGGTTAAATATTTAATTCATTTAGTATTTAATTTAAGTTTTAATTAATTTGTAATATTTAGTTTAATTAGTTTAATTAAATTTTAAAATTAATAGTTTTATAAAATAAATAATATAAAAATAATATTTTTATAAAAATTGTAACTTTTACAACTTTTAGTATATTTTTATATTTTGTCCCTTTTTAATTGTTTTAGCGTAATTTTTTGTATTTTTCACTCGTATTTAGTTTTAAGACTTAGTTTTTGCCATAGTTATTTTTATCTCTAGATTTTTAGGATTTGTCGTAAAATCCCTTAAGTGCTTTTTCTTTAGACTAAGATTTAGGTGCTTTAGAATTTTGCGACGCCATTTTTATATTTTAGTGCCTTTTTAAGATATTGCCATTTGGGATATAGTTTTTCTTGTAAGCTTTAATATTTTTAGACGCAACTTTTAATTCTTAGTTTTTAGTTCTTTTTTTTAAGTTTCAGCGCGCTACTTTCTTATTTTTATTTTTTGACACCTTTTACCTATGTATCAATTATCACTCCAATTAGTAATCTCAATTTGCAATTTTAATTTTAAGTTAGTGATAGTAATAAGGTTAGGTTAGTCGAATGTTTTAAAGTTTTATAAGTCACAATTTTTCTTTCTTATTTCTCCAATTTTAATACCGACGCGCTCTTTTTCTTTCTTATTTCTCGCAATTCTAGTTTTAGGACATAGATTTTTATTCTATTTTTTATCTAAATTTCTTAAAATTACGAAAATTTATTTTAAGTAGTTAAATTGATAGATATCAAAATTTTCTGGTTCGTAGTAATAGTTGGATTTGTACGTGGACCGGGTTATTGGAGCCAAACAGTACTCAATTATATTGAGACCAAACGAATCCTGCCTCTCTGCTGCATCTTTTGGCTATTCGAAACGTGGGCAAAATCAGAAAATTCTATTAATTGGATAACTTATATAATTTTTCTTTCCTTTTAAAAACTAATAGGATATTCAGTGAGTGCACCGAGCAAGACGTTCACCACCTTTTGTACGTTCACCACCTGTAACTCGATCAAGACATCTAGCTAATATTGTCGCCGTTGATTTTTCTTTAGAATCGTCATCCAGTCAACCAAGTACTCCAATTCAAATTTCCGACAATCCATTCTTTGAACCCGATCTCACAATTGAGAATCTGGAGAATATTCAGGGACAATTCATAGATCCTGAACCATTAATTTTTCCTCCGGAACCACCAATCATTCAAACAGAGATTGTTGAGGAACGAACCATTAAATCAGAATCCTCTAGTGATTCAAATTCAACAAATTCAATTATGGAGATTCTGGAACCTCTAAGTATGGAAGACCGAATGCGAGCTAAACGCACTGGCCAAGGTCACGCAATTACTCATCCTGACATTAATGTGCCAGATTATGAAATCAAAGGACAAATTCTATACATGGTGACTAATCAATGCCAATTTAGTGGTGCGCCGAAGGAAGATCCAAATGAACATCTTCGTACCTTTAATAGGATCTGCACAATATTTAAAATCCGAGAAGTTGAGGATGAACAGATATATCTCATGTTATTTCCCTGGACTTTAAAGGGAGAAGCCAAAGATTGGTTGGAATCGTTACCTGAAGGGGCGATTGATACATGGGACGTTTTAGTTGAAAAATTTCTTAAACAATTCTTTCCGGCATCTAAAGCCGTAAGACTTCAAGGAGAAATTGTTACGTTCACACAGAAACCGAATGAAACTCTATATGAGGTGTGGACAAGATTTGGAATAAAAATCTCTTTTTTTATGTTATGCGAGGTGTATATGAAATAGCTTTATTTTTACAACTAAATACTATTAAATATGCTACAATTTTACACAAGTTATTTATTTATTTATCGAGTGGATATACTTAAACCTTGCTACAACACTTATAGGCAGTGTACCTAATCGTACAGTAGTGTAGTTTTTAGTAAGTTCGGTTCGTCCACAGGGAATCTTTTAAACAAAGCTTAACGCTATGTTAGTTTTAATTTATAAAAATACAAATATATAAATAAGTAATATTATTATTATAAAGGGGGGTTTTTACAGTTTAATAACCGGTTTGTCGATTTTAAAACTTTAGTCGCAGTTAAAACCTAATGTAAAATATTAAAAATAAATACAAGACTTAATTTAAAGCGTAAAGTAAATAACGATAATGAAATTGCGATAAATAAAAGTGCGATAAAATAAAATTGCGATAATTAAAAAGTACCATAATTAAAAGTGTAATTAAATAACAATAAATAAAAGTGCGATAATTAGAAGTGCAATTAAATATAAAATAAAGGAAATTAAATATGAAATAAAAGAATTATGCTTATTTAAACTTCCGTAATCATGATGTTTGACGTGTTGATTTTAGTTTTATGCCCATGGGTTAATTGTCCTTTGTCCTGGATTATTTAATATGTCCGTCTGGTTTTTGTCCATAACAGTCCATCATTCATAAATATAAAGTGCGAGTATCCTCGTCAAATTATCCTTATACCTGAATTCAAATATTCCAACTAATTGGGGACTTAAACTGTAACAAGATTTTAATACTTTGTTTAATAATTACACCAGGTTATCGATTGCGTGTAACCCAAGGTTTTAATACTTTGTTATCAATTATGCCAAGTGTCTTTGTACATAATTTCACCCCTGTTTTAATAATTCCATAGACTATTAATCCATTCCCGTGTCCGGTTAAATGAACGATTATTCGTACATATAAATATCCCGCCCATCGTGTCCGATCGAGTGTATATGGTTATTTATAGGTACATCCAATTTTAAATCTTTATATTAAAATTAACAAACTATCATTTAGTTAAACAAATATAAAGCCCATTAATAGCCCATAGTCTAATTTCTACAAGTGTCGTTCTTTTGTCCAAACCTCAATTATGATACAAAGCCCAATTACCCAATTTTAATATTTTTAGCCCAACATCATGATTACTTCGTCTTAAATAAGCGTAATAATAACTTAGCTACGAGACATTAATGTAAAAAGGTTGAACATAACTTACAATGATTAAAAATAGCGTAGCGTTACACGGACAGAATTTCGACTTACACCCTTACAACATTCGCTAACATACCCTTATTATTAGGATTTAAAATTAAAATTAAAATTAAAATATATATATATATATATATATATATATATATATATATATATATATATATATATATATATATATATATATTACGTATGAATGAGGAGAAGAAAAAGATATGTTTTACGTTCAGAATGCGCGAGCTTTTATAGGCATTTTTGTAATTTGGGGCTCCGCGAGTCGCGGCATATTTCCCCTTCAAACTCCACGAGTCGCGGAGTTTGCTTTTACAGCTCATCCCTTTTTGGATCTTCTTTGCCGACGGTTTTAATATATAAATATAATATATATATAATTTATATAATTAATTATATATTATATTATATTTATATACATAGTTAACTTGTAATTTTTAGTCCGTTGCGTCGAGCGTTGAGAGTTGACTCTGGTCCCGGTTCCGGATTTTCGAATGTCCTTGCGTACAATTTAATATCTTGTACTTTGCGTTTTGAATCTTGTATTCTTGTAATTTTGAGACGTTTCTTATCAATAATTGGAACCACTTTGATTGTATTTTGTACTTTTGAGCTTTTTGGTCGTTTGCGTCTTCAATTCATCGAATCTATCTTTTGTCTTCGCCTTTTATTATTTAACCGAATATCACTTGTAAATAGAACAATTGCAACTAAAAGCTTGTCTTTCTTGAGGAATAATGCTATGAAATATATGTTCATTTTTAGCATTATCAAATATTCCCACACTTGAGCGTTGCTTGTCCTCAAGCAATATAGTCTTGAAATACTAGAATCACTTCTTTATTCTTCACACTTTGTACATCAGTGATTTCTTTACGGCGGTATAAACAATGGTAGTAACGATGTGGTTTACAGTCTCACATGACTATAAAAATTTAGATCCATTAAGGAAATTGGATCTTTATGAAAACATTTGATATTTTGAAAATTCATTCTAGCTTTTACCCTAGATAAGTTTTCCGGAATAACCCTTCTTCGGTGTTTGCAAATTCTTTTTGTGGGTTTGGTGGGTTTCAGATTTGAAAATTTTAGCTCAAAACTTGTGGTTTTGTGTCACCCACTTGCTAACCTTGTTTTAGGGAAGCAACACGTCTAGTATACTTGCTCCGTATATTACCTTTAGGTAAACTACCGTCCGGTTGTAAAGAAAAGCGTTGAACAAGCAACTGTTAGGGCAATGTCCCCTGACATACTTTTAATTATGGTCTATAATGTGTCGGATGAAATTACTATCCTTGGTAGGAGCAATAGTAAAGCTCACCCTTATAATTTTTCGGTCTGGCACAAGGTCCTGTCTTTGACCATGCTATGTAACCACCGTTCTTACGGTTGACACCCGATTTGGTTCAGGTGACCTAATGAATTCCAGGTGAATTCCTAGGATTTTACGTTCAATGGTAATGAACGCATTGAAAATAGGTTTTCAGAAAACAAATCGGTTTGTAATTTTGATCAAAATATTTTCTCGTTCAAGCTCGAGTTTAGATATCATCGAATTCCATGAGTTTGTAATTCTTAATCTTTAAGGTCAATCTCTAGGATTGAGTAATATCAGTCTTAAAAGCTGATTTTTGATCTTTTAAGGAGATTATCCTTTCTGGGGATCTGATTCATTAGTCTTATCCAGCTAATTTGCACGGCGTCCTCCCCATTTTACGAGACAGATCCTCTCATGGTTAGGATAAGTATGACCACTTGGCGACCCTGTTTGATGCTGAAGTCCGTGGATTTCCTGCTGATTTTAGAGATGACTTTTCTAGGTTTTTCGTCAACCTACAGCTGGTCTGGACGACAACTTCTTGACCTAAATCAAGAAGCGCGTTTCTTTTTCGGAAGACTTTACTTCCTTGTAATGATGGAATTGATTCATCGTGTAGATCCATCTTTCTTTCAAATATATTATAATAAATCGGGTAAAACTGTTTATTTTCGTCCAAAACAAAAGTATTTTCAATTATTTGTACAAAAATATGTGATATATGTTTTGAATAACTTGGTAAAAATTTCCCACACTTGGCTTTTATTTTCCTTTCTTTACCTTTTTATTTTCCTCTATTCCATTTTAAATGAATTCTAACATTTTAGTTTATTTCTCAATTTATGTCCTTTCCAAGGTAACAATAATTTCGGTGTTAACACCTAGTTTTATCGTTCATAAATATGTATAAACATGATTTTGAGTTCATTTAGTTGAAAATTTTGAAAAATTTTACTAGAATTGGGTAGTCAGTATATAAGACTATGGCTGTTCTTTATTATCAGAGAGCACTAGATTCTAATACAACTACTGATTTACTAGTATTTCTAATGGTAACCAAGTGTTTAAGTTAAAAATTTTTAAAAATCCGAAAGAATTTAACCCCTTCCCACACTTAAGATCTTGCAATGCCCTCATTTGTAAGAAATCAGTAACAATTTAAATTATTGAGGGTGTTTAGCGTAGAAAAATGATTAAATTTTACCAAAGTTTCCAAACATATTGGCGTTTGTTTGTTGAATGATAAATGGTGCACATCATTTGTTCATTCCGTCTTGTTGTTATTTCACATATATTTTGCATCTTGTCGTCAAAATTAGTTGCTTTTGCTGAACTTAATGCCAGTCTTTGAAAATGCGTTGTTTTACCCTGTTGTGTACATAAGATAAACTGCAAATATATATACATATTTTTGAAGTTTGGTATATTACCCCACATTCAAAAATTATTAAAATCTAATAATAAAAGTTAGAAAATTATAAAAACTATTACAATATCAACATAAGTGCTAAATGTAGTAACATTACAAAAATAAAATAAATAAAACTAAATAAACTAGGGTTGATACTGATACCAGTAGGGGTTCCATGCATAACCGTATGTGTTATAGAATGCTTCAGCTGGGTTATAAGTAGGATACGGTGGTTGAATCTCTATAGACCAGGGAGGAAATACGGGCTTTAGAGTAGGAATATAGTTTCTACCTATGTGTTGGCAATGAGCTATGATGTGGTTTTGATGAACTTGCCAATCTTCAAATGCTCGATGTCTAGAATTTTCATATTCTTGTGAAGCTATAAACCTTTGCATTTCTATCATTTCATTTCCCCCTCCCACATTACCTGGCTGTTGATTTCTCTCAACCTGTGGATGTCTTCCATTATATGGTACTGCGGCGTTATTTCGCCTCTTCAAAACCTTAGCACCATGATATACATTTAAACCAATTGTATCGTGGGGTTCTGGTTCTTCGATTAATAATCCCCCCGACTTATATCCACATCGAGATACTCAGCAATTAATGTAATAAATATACCACCTCCTATTATACTGTGCGGTCTCATCCCCCTAACCATAGCAGATAAATAATAACCCACACAATAAGGTATACTTACAGCGCTTTGTGGGTCTCGAATACACATGTGGTAAAATAAATCTTGCTCATTTACCTTTTCCTTATTTTTACCTCGCTGTGTAATCGAGTTCGCTAGAAACCTGTGAATTACTCTTAACTCAGCTCTATCTATATCCAAATAAGAGTAATTTCCCCCTTTAAATCAGTGATGGCTAGTCATTTGACTCCATACACCATGCGTATCAAAATTTTCATCAATCTTCCTACCATTTAATATCAACCCTCGAAAATCGGCAGATGCTAGCTCCTCAGGCGTATATATACGTAAGGCCTGAGCCATGTCTAGTAGAGACATGTGGCGCATCGAACCTCCTAACAAAAATCTAATAAAAGTTCGATCGGTTAAACTAGCTACCCGATCATTTATTTCTATACTACACAATAATTCTTCACACCATACTTTATATACAGGTCTACGCATGTTGAATAATCGTACCCAATCGTTAAAAGTGGAATTACCATACCTCTGTGTAAGTAATTCTCTAATCCGGTCGGCCAATCCTACGGCTTCTAACGGTTCCCATTCTATTACCCTAGGTACTTCAACAGCTTTAGAATGAAGAGTGTGCAAGCTCCTTTGGTATTTTGGATAATCTATCCAACGTCTGTCTAATCTCAAGTTCGGGTGCAAATCTTCCACGTGCATATCTGAGAATGTCATAACTGGATGAGGTATATCTTGTTTGTAATAGCTATCAACATCCTGTTGTTCCGTATTCTCAGGAGGAGCAATGCGAGCTTGGGATGAAGATTCACCGCTTTCAGTCTGCAAAACACATCAAACACAATTTTTATGCATCCAAATATGCATTAGTGTCTGCAAAATCATCAATCAAAATAATTACAATGACATGTTCAATTTATATCAAACTTATGCTCATTTTTATATTTTTATCAAATCTACACTTTTTCAAATAAGCGTATACGAAAATGTTTGCCAAGTTCATAAGCATTCAACTCA
The DNA here is from genome assembly GCF_046630445.1 of Rutidosis leptorrhynchoides. Taxonomy (NCBI): domain Eukaryota; kingdom Viridiplantae; phylum Streptophyta; class Magnoliopsida; order Asterales; family Asteraceae; genus Rutidosis; species Rutidosis leptorrhynchoides. The sequence continues at coordinate 542,424,482 of NC_092336.1, forward strand.
AATAACATGTCAAAATAATCATTATTAGCAATTAAACAAGTTTCAAATGGCATTATCTCTCAAAAATCAAGTTCATGAATTTTAGACTTGAAAAAGTCCACATTAATTCTCAAAAATCATGTTTAGGCTCAAAGTTTGGATCATTTAACTAACTAAACATGTTACACTACTTAATTTAGCAATAATTCATGACAAAAATCGGCCATAACCTGTTTATATCAAAAAGCCCAAATTTTGCTCAAGAACACAAACCCTAGATTACTCAAAATTTGAAGTTTAAGGCATCTAATCATGTTAAATAGCATCAATCTAGGTTATACAAGCATAATACATAAACAATTTAAGCATAATTACACTAAAAATCATCAAAATCGAATTGGGTATAAAATTGCTCAAGAACACTAAATTTTCGGATTAAAGGGTGTTTTGGTGTAGAAATTTACCATTTTCCTTGAGTAATTCCTTGATAGCATTCTTCTCAACATGATTTTGTGAAAGATTTGATGAAAAATGGTGAAAAATTTCGGATTTGTGATGTGTTTGTGTGTGTATTTTCGCAGTAAAATGGGGTGTTTGTGTGTTGACTGATCTGATCGATCCCTTTTATTTTATTTTATTTTGGATTTTGCATTCTCCGCGAGTCGCGGTGAATTTCCCCTTCAAACTCCGCGAGTCGCGGAGTCTTTTTTTTAAAAAAAAAACCTTAACTTATAAAAAAATTAATTAATTAATTTTAAAATTTTGTTTCCCTTGTTATTTAGGACGAGGTCGTTTCGGAACGATGTCCTAGTCCGTCCCTCGACAAAATTTTAAAATTTGTCAATTTAAAGCGCGGTTTTAAAAGCAAAGATTTTTTTTGGGGTTTTTAATGTTTTTGGCATACTTTAATTCAATAAGCTTAAAAATAATGATAATAAAAGTTCTCATCCCTCCCTCGGGTAAATCAATTTCTGTTCAACGACCTAGTCTTCAACTCACGACGAATTTTAAAAATCATATCATCAACTTAGCGAAATAAAGTAAATTTTTGTTTTTAAATTCACACCAAACTTAAATTTAAAATGCATAAAATTAAAAATTAAAAATTCACACCAAACTTATATTATATTTTTGTTTTTATACATACAAACTTATATTAATTTTTCAAATATTTACAATTTTAAATATATTAATTTTAAAAATTGCACAATATTAATTTAATATTAATTTTAAAAATATGGTAAAAATAAAATTAAAAATCTTTTTAGCTTTTATCCCACTTTAATCAATCAAATATTATCAAAAATATGCGCCCCACTTTTCGGTAAAGTAATTTCGGTTCCGTGACCTAATTTAACTCATGACGAATTTTTAAAATATTTTGGGTTGATTGATTAAAGATATTTATACCTTAAGAATACAAGTTAAATTTCGCAGTGATGTAATAAATTTTTGTATGATATCAATAATTTCGGTTGCAAGACCTAATTTTATTGAATACCAATTTAATACTTTATAGCGAACAAATTAGCGTTTATTATCAAAAGGTTAAAAATAAAAATAAAAATAAAAACTGTACAGACTTACCTGTGAGATATATTTCTTAGTGATATGCTCTAGCCCACTCATAAGATAGTCGGACTAATTGGTTTTCCATGGCTACATAGGCGTAACCTCGAGCATTCAATGTTTTTTCTTCTAAACATATGAACGGTCCATCTCTGCATAAAGTAACAAATTTGGTGTTTGAATAGGTTTGATTATTTGAACATTTACCTTCGTGTGACCATTTTCCGCATTTGTGACATCTTTCAAGGTGTCGTGCTCTTTTTTTCGCTGCGGATTTTGATTTTCCTTTACCAAATTGTAACTTATTATCTTCGCATCTGGATTCTTTTCTTACTCCGTCCAATTTACCTCTGATTAATGATACCAGTTCACTCGGAAGTGTGTCATTATTACGTTTAGTAATCAAAGCGTGTATCATTAGACCATGGTTTAGTTCACAGGAAGTCTTCATTTCGTAAAACCTAAAAAAAATAAAAATTCAGAATGGGGGGAGAAGACTAGTTCTTTAGGGTCTGCTAGGGAAAGACCATTCGGGTTCCATTTTCGAGAACTACACGAAAACAGAAAATCTAACTCTAACAGAAATACATATTATCCTTTAAAGACTTGATTCTCCCCACACTTAGTTAATTGTGGTATCGAAATTGTGATTAACTTCGTTGTCGACTTCCATCAGATTATCTATGTAATGTTTAACTCTGTGACAATTAACTTTAAATTCAATCTCATTTGAATTTATTAATTCTACTGTTCCGTATGGGAAAACTCTTTTGACTATGAATGGTCCAGACCATCTTGATTTCAATTTTCCAGAAAATAGCTTGAATCGTGAATTAAAAAGAAGAACTCTATCTCCTTCTTTAAATTCTTTTGAACTTCTGATTCTTTTATCATGCCATTTCTTCGTTCTTTCTTTATAGATTAACGAATTTTCGTATGCTTCATGTCTTAATTCTTCTAATTCGTTTAGTTGACTTAATCGTAGACGTCCAGCTTCATGTAAATCAAGATTACATGTCTTCAAAGCCTAAAATGCTTTGTGTTCAATTTCTACTGGAAGAAGACATGCTTTTCCGTAAACGAGTCTGAAAGGTGTGGTTTCAATTGGAGTTTTGTAGGCTGTTCTAAAAGCCCAGAGTGCATCCTCCAATTTAATGGACCATTCCTTCGGATTTTATCCTACGATTTTCTCTAGAATACGTTTTAAAGCTCGGTTGGTATTTTCAACTTGTCCACTTGTTTGTGGATGATATGCGGTGGAGATTTTATGAGTTACTCCATATCTTTTAAGAACATTCTCAAGTTGATTATTACATAAATGAGTTCCCCGATCACTTATTAAAGCTTTCGGTGTTCCAAACCTTGCAAAAAGACGTTTTAAAAAGTTGACTACAACTCGTGCATCGTTAGTTGGGAGAGCTTGTGCTTCCGCCCATTTAGATACATAATCAATGGCAATGAGAATGTATAAATTATTATGAGATTTTGGAAATCGACCCATAAAGTTAATACCCCAAATGTCAAATATTTCACATACTTGAATGACATTTTGTGGCATTTCATCACGTTGACTTATTTTTCCGGCCCTTTGACAAGCATCACAGGATTTGCAAAGAAGGTGTGCGTCTTTGTAAATTGTAGGCCAATAGAATCCAGCATCGTAAACTTTTCTTGCTGTTAGTTGAGGCCCATAATGCCCCCTGTTGGTCCTGTGTGATAATGGTTTAAGATTTTACTAGCTTCATCTCCGAATACACATCTGCGTATTATTCCATCGGGACAACTTTTAAACAGATGTGGATCTTCCCAGAAATAGTGTTTTATATCACTGAAGAATTTCTTTCGTTTTTGGAATGACAATCCTTTCTCAAGGAATCCACAAACTAAGTAGTTTGCATAGTCTGCAAACCATGGTATTTCATTATAATCTATCTTTAATAGATATTCATCAGGAAAGTTGTCTTGTATGGCCGATTCATTTAGAACTTCTAATTCGGGATTTTCAAGACGAGAAAGATGATCGGCTGCGAGATTTTCTGCTCCCTTTTTATCTCGGATTTCAATATCAAACTCTTGTAAGAGTAAGATCCAACGGATTAATCTTGGTTTAGCATCTTGTTTCGAAAATAGGTATCTAAGAGCAGAATGGTCGGTATAGACCACCGTTTTTGCTAGAACGAGATATGAACGAAATTTGTCAAAAGCAAAGACAATAGCAAGGAGTTCTTTTTCAGTAGTTGTGTAATTCATTTGTGCTCCTTGTAACGTCTTACTAGCATAATATATAGGTTGAAATCGTTTTTCAATCCTTTGTCCTAAAACAGCTCCCATTGCAAAAACACTTGCATCGCACATTAGTTCAAACGGTAGATTCCAATTTGGTGTTATCATGATCGGCGCATTAGTGAGTTTCTCTTTAAGAATATTAAAAGATTTGATACATTCATCTGAAAAGATGAATGGAGCATCCTTTTCTAGAAGTTTATTCATAGGAGTGGCAATTTTAGAAAAATCTTTTATGAAACGTCGGTAAAAACCGGCATGCCCTAGAAAACTCCTAACTCCTCTAACATTGGTGGGATGTGGAAGTTTAGCAATTACATCTACTTTATCTCTATCCACTTCAATTCCTTCCTTTGAGATTTTATGACCAAGAACGATGCCTTGTTTAACCATGAACGATGCCTTCTTTAACCATGAAATGGCATTTCTCCCAATTAAGTACTAGATTTGATTGTTCGCATCTAATAAGCATTCGTTCAAGATTAACTAGACATGTTTCAAATGTATCACCGAAGACTGAAAAGGCATCCATGAAAACTTCCATGCATTCTTCTACCATGTCGTGAAAAATCGCCATCATGCACCTTTGAAAGGTTGCAGGGGCGTTGCAAAGTCCAAATGGCATGCGTTTGTAAGCAAAAGTACCATAAGGGCACGTGAAAGTGGTTTTCTCTTGGTCCTCGGGTGTTATTGGAATTTGAAAATATCCGGAAAAACCATCTAGAAAACAATAGTAACTATTTTCGGCTAATCTTTCCAACATTTGATCAATGAAAGGTAAGGGAAAGTGATCTTTTCTGGTGGCGTCATTTAATTTTCTATAATCAATACACACACGCCATCCTGTTACAGTCCTAGTAGGAATAAGCTCATTTTTCTCATTTGTAATAACAGTCATGCCACCCTTCTTAGGCACGCATTGAACTGGGCTTACCCATGGACTATCAGAAATTGGATAAATTAAACCTGCATCAAGCAGTTTAATAATTTCTTTTTTAACAACATCTTGCATATTAGGATTTAGTCTTCGTTGGCGTTGCACATACGTTTTATGACCTTCTTCCATAAGGATTTTATGTGTGCAATACGAAGGACTTATTCCTTTAATATCATGAATCTTCCATGCAATAGCTGGTTTATGAACTTTTTGCACAGAAATGAGTTGTGATTTCTCATTTTCAGTAAGAGAAGACGATATTATTACAGGTAAATCAGATTCACCATGTAAATAAGTGTATTCCAAATGATTTGGAAGTGGCTTTAACTCTAATGTCGGAGGTTCTTCTATCAATGATTTATATCAATATCTGTCTTCTTCTTTTAGCATTTGAATCTCTTCTGTTGTTGGTTCATATCCATTAGCCATAAGTGTAGCTAACATTTCAGTTTCATCAATTGGTTCAGTACCTTCTCCTAAAGAACATTCTCCTGTTCCTTGTAATTCTGGAAATTCTTTTAATAATTCTGCATGTGAATCTATAGTTTGAATATAATAACATGTATCATCTACAGATTGCGGTTGTTGCATTGCTTTATCAACTGAAAAGGTAACACTCTCGTCCTCTATACTTAGGGTCAGTTTCTTACCAAACACGTCTATCATTGCTTTAGCCGTGTTTAAGAATGGTCTTCCTAATATGAGAGGAACTTGAGAATCTTCTTCCATGTCCAGAACAACAAAATCTACTGGAAATACTAAAGTACCAACTTTAACTAGCATGTTTTCCATTATCCCTCTAGGATATTTTATTGATCGATCAGCTAGTTGTATACTTATTCGTGTTGGTTTCAATTCTCCAAGGTCTAGTTTAGTGTATAGTAAATACGGCATTAAATTTATACTAGCACCTAAATCTGCCAATGCTTCTATTGAACTAAGACTACCCAGAAAACATGGAATTGTGAAACTTCCTGGATCAGATAATTTTTCTAGTATCTTATTCAACAGCACTGCAGAACAATTAGCATTCATAGTAACAGCCGAGAGTTCTTCCATTTTCTTTCTATTCGAGATTAGATCTTTCAAGAATTTAGCATATCTAGGCATTCCTGAAATCACATCAATGAAAGGAAGATTGACATTTATTTGTTTAAACATATCCAAGAATTTGGATTGCTCGGCTTCGAGTCTCTCTTTTTTCATTTTACTCGGGTAAGGAAGTGGTGGTTGGTATGGTTTAACATAAGGTTTAGCCTTAACTGTGTTATCTTCATTAACCTTTTCAACTACCGGTTCTTTTTTCTTATCTTGTTCAGGTTGTGGTTCTTGTGGAGTAGGAATAGCTTCATCAGAAATTACAGGTATTTCAGGTGGTTTAAGTGTTGTACCACTTCTTGTGGTAATAGCTTTAGCTGTTTCATTCCGGGGGTTAGCATTTGTATCACTAGGTAGACTTCCCGGTTTTCTTTCACCTATTAACCTTGCTAGGTTACTTACATCTTGTTCCAAATTTTGAATAGAAGCTTGTTGATTTCTAAATGCTTGAGCATTTTGTTCATTAGTTTGTTTTTGAGATGTGAAAAACTGTGTTTGAGATTCAACTAGCTTCGTCATCATATCTTCTAAATTCGGCTTTTTATCATCGGTTTGTGGTGGTTTGTTTTGAAAATTAGGTCTTTGCTGATTGTAAGTATTGTTGGATACTTGTTGATTGCTAGGACCTTGTTGGTTGTTGTATGGAACATTTCGATTATAATTCTGGTTTTGATTGTAAATTGGTCTTGGCGGTTGATAATTATTCTGATAATTATTTCCAGGCCTTTGGTTTATGTATGAAATATTCTCTCTTTGTTCCATTGTTAGTTCAATACTGAGACAATCTTTTGTCAAATGTGGTCCTCCACACTGCTCACAACTAATTCGTATTGAGTGTATATCCTTAGTCATCTTTTCCATTCGTCTCTCGACAGCATCTATCTTTGCAGAAATGGAATCTAAGTCATGGCTAGAATCGGCTCTAGCTGCTTTAGATGATCTAACGATATCTTTTTCTTGATGCCACTCATGTGAGTGGGAAGCAGTGTTTTCAATAATTTGGTAAGTATCAGTTTCGGTTTTCTTCATAATAGAACCACCAGCTGCTATATCTATGTCTTTCCTTGTAGTGATGTCGCATCCTTGGTAGAATATTTGTACTATTTGACAAGTGTCTAAACCATGTTGCAGACATCCTCATAATAACTTTCCAAATCTTGTCCACGCCTCATATAGAGTTTCATTCGGTTTCTGTGTGAACGTAACAATTTCTCCTTGAAGTCTTACGGCTTTAGATGCCGGAAAGAATTGTTTAAGAAATTTTTCAACTAAAACGTCCCATGTATCAATCGCCCCTTCAGGTAACGATTCCAACCAATCTTTGGCTTCTCCCTTTAAAGTCCAGGGAAATAACATGAGATATATCTGTTCATCCTCAACTTCTCGGATTTTAAATAGTGTGCAGATCCTATTAAAGGTACGAAGATGTTCATTTGGATCTTCCTTCGGCGCACCACTAAATTGCCATTGATTAGTTAGCATGTGTAGAATTTGTCCTTTGATTTCATAATCTGGCGCATTAATGTCTGGATGAGTAATTGCGTGACCTTGGCCAGTGCGTTTAGCTCTCATTCGGTCTTCCATACTTAAAGGTTCCAGATTTTCCATGATTGAATTTGTTGAATCTGAATCACTGGAGGATTCTGATTTAATGGTTCGTTCCTCAAAAATCTCTGTTTGAATGATTGGTGGTTCCGGAGGAAAAATTAATGGTTCAGGATCTATGAATTGTCCCTGAATATTCTCCGGATTCTCAATTGTGAGGCCGGGTTCAAAAAATGGATTATCGGAAATTTGAATTGGAGTACTTGGTCGACTGGATGACGATTCTAAAGAAAAATCAACGGCGATAATATTAGCTAGATGTCTTGATCGAGTTACAGGTGGTGAACGTACAAAAGGTGGTGAACGTCATGCTCGGTGCATTCACTGAATATCCTATTAGTTTTTTAAAAAGGAAAGAAAAATTATATAAGTTATCCAATTAATAGACTTTTCTGATTTACGTTTCGAATAGCCAAAAGATGCAGCAGAGGGGCAGAATTCGTTTGGTCTCAATATAATTGAGTACAGTTTGGCTCCAATAACCCGGTCCACGTACAAATCCAACTATTACTACGAACCAGAAAATTTTGATGTCTATCAATTTAACCACTTAAAATAAATTTTCGTAATTTGAAGAAATATAGAGAAGAAGTAGAATAAAAATCTATGTCCTAAAACTAGAATGTCGAGAAATAAGAAAGAAAAAGAGCGCGTCGAAAAAGGTCGAAAAAGAAAAGGGTTGAAAAATAAAAGGCGTCGAAAAATAAGAAAGAAAAAGAGTGACTTATAAAACTTTAAAACACTCGACTAACCCAACCTTATTATTATCACTAACTTAAAATTAAAATTGCAAATTGAGATTACTAATTGGAGTGATAATTGATACATAGGTAAAAGGCGTCGAAAAATAAGAAAGTAGTGCGTCAAAACTTAAAAAGGAACTAAAAACTAAAAAATTAAAAGTTGCGTCTAAAAATATTAAAGCTTAAAAGAAATACTATATCCCAAATGGCAATATCTTAAAAAGGTACTAAAACTTAAAAAGGCGTCGCAAAATTCTAGAGCACCTAAATCTTAATCTAAAGAAAAAGCACTTAAGGGAATTTACGGCAAAGCCTAAAAATCTAGAAGTAAAAATAATTATGGCAAAAACTATAACTTAAAACTAATTACGAGCAAAAAATACAAAAAATTACGCTAAAACAATTAAAAAGGGACAAAATATAAAAATATACTAAAAGTTGTAAAAATTACAATTTTTATAAAAATATTATTTTTATATTATTTATTTTATAAAACTATTAATTTTATAAACTAATTAAACTAATTAAACTAAATAATACAAATAATAAATAAATTAAACTAAATAATATAATATAAATAACCTAATTAGGGTTAAAGTAAAAATAATATAATTAAACTCCGTAATTAATGCTGATTAGGGTTCTGGTCGTGTCAGACAGGGAGGCTCCTCGAGTCGCGGTTCCACCTGGCAACAAACTCCGAGAGTCGCGGAGAATGTACATTCAAATGACACGCTGGTTTCGTTCGACAGGTTTTTTTTTTATATATTTTTTTTTCTTTTCCGTTTTTAATTTAATTAAAATATTTATATAAATTTAATAAAAGTTATATTTTAAAAACTAAAATAGAAATAAAATACTTTATAATTTTATAAAAATCTTAAAAATAGATTTATATATATATTTTTTCGGTTTTTTTATATATTTTTTAATAATTAAAATGTATTTTTACAAAAACTAAATAAAATTTAATAAAAATCTCTTTTTTTATGTGTGGCGTTTTGCTTTGGCATTCCCCGGCAGCGGTGCCAAAAATACTTGCCACTGTGTGGGGTGTATATGAAATAGCTTTATTTTTACAACTAAATACTATTAAATATGCTACAATTTTACACAAGTTATTTATTTATTTATCGAGTGGATATACTTAAACCTTGCTACAACACTTATAGGCAGTGTACCTAATCGTACAGTAGTGTAGTTTTTAGTAAGTCCGGTTCATCCACAGGGAATCTTTTAAACAAAGCTTAACGCTATATTAGTTTTAATTTATAAAAATACAAATATATAAATAAGTAATATTATTATTATAAAGGGGGGTTTTTACCGTTTAATGACCGGTTTGTTGATTTTAAAACTTTAGTCGCAGTTAAAATCTAATGTAAAATATTAAAAATAAATACAAGACTTAATTTAAAGCGTAAAGTAAATAACGATAATGAAATTGCGATAAATAAAAGTGCGATAAAATAAAATTGCGATAATTAAAAAGTACGATAATTAAAAGTGCAATTAAATAACAATAAATAAAAGTGCGATAATTAGAAGTGCAATTAAATATAAAATAAAGGAAATTAAATATGAAATAAAAGAATTATGCTTATTTAAACTTCCGTAATCATGATGTTTGACGTGTTGATTTTAGTTTTATGCCCATGGGTTAATTGTCCTTTTTCCTGGATTATTTAATATGTCCGTCTGGTTTTTGTCCATAACAGTCCATCAGTCATAAATATAAAGTGCGAGTATCCTCGTCAAATTATCCTTATACCCGAAGTCAAATATTCCAACTAATTGGGGACTTAAACTCTAACAAGATTTTAATACTTTGTTTAATAATTACACCAGGTTATCGACTGCGTGTAACCCAAGGTTTTAATACTTTGTTATCAATTGTAAATGAACGATTATTCGTACATATAAATATCCCGCCCATCGTGTCCGATCGAGTGTATATGGTTATTTATAGGTACATCCAATTGTAAATCTTTATATTAAAATTAACAAACTATCATTTAGTTAAACAAATATAAAGCCCATTAATAGCCCATAGTCTAATTTCTACAAGTGTCGTTCTTTTGTCCAAACCCCAATTATGGTACAGAGCCCAATGACCCAATTTTAATATTTTTAGCCCAACATCATGATTACTTCGTCTTAAATAAGCATAATAATAACTTAGCTACGAGACATTAATGTAAAAAGGTTGAACATAACTTACAATGATTAAAAATAGCGTAGCGTTACACGGACAGAATTTCGACTTACACCCTTACAACATTCGCTAACATACCCTTATTATTAGGATTTAAAATTAAAATTAAAATTAAAATTAAAATATAAATATATATATATATATATATATATATATATATATATATATATATATATATATATATATATATATATATATATTACGTATGAATGAGGAGAAGAAAAAGATATGTTTTACATTCAGAATGCGCGAGCTTTTATAGGCATTTTTGTAATTTGGGGCTTCGCGAGTCGCGGCATATTTCCCCTTCAAACTCCGCGAGTCGCGGAGTTTGCTTTTACAGCTCATCCCTTTTTGGATCTTCTTTGCCGACGGTTTTAATATATAAATATAATATATATATATAATTTATATAATTAATTATATATTATATTATATTTATATACATAGTTAACTTGTAATTTTTAGTCCGTTACGTCGAGCGTTGAGAGTTGACTCTGGTCCCGGTTCCGGATTTTCGAACGTCCTTGCGTACAATTTAATATCTTGTACTTTGCGTTTTGAATCTTGTATTCTTGTAATTTTGAGACGTTTCTTATCAATAATTGGAACCACTTTGATTGTATTTTGTACTTTTGAGCTTTTAGGTCGTTTGCGTCTTCAATTCTTCGAATCTATCTTTTGTCTTCACCTTTTATTATTTAACCGAATATCACTTGTAAATAGAACAATTGCAACTAAAAGCTTGTCTTTCTTGAGGAATAATGCTATGAAATATATGTTCGTTTTTAGCATTATCAAATATTCCCACACTTGAGCGTTGCTTGTCCTCAAGCAATATAGTCTTGAAATACTAGAATCACTTCTTTATTCTTCACACTTTGTACATCAGTGATTTCTTTACGGCGGTATAAACAATGGTAGTAACGATGTGGTTTACAGTCTCACATGACTATAAAAATTTAGATCCATTAAGGAAATTGGATCTTTATGAAAACATTTGATCTTTTGAAAATTCATTCTAGCTTTTACCCTAGCTAAGTTTTCCGGAATAACCCTTCACCGGTGTTTGCAAATTCTTTTTGTGGGTTTGGTGGGTTTCAGATTTGAAAATTTTAGCTCAAAACTTGTGGTTTTGTGTCACCCACTTGCTAACCTTGTATTAGGAAAGCAACACGTCCAGTATACTTGCTCCGTATATTACCTTTCGGTAAACTACCGTCCGGTTGTAAAAGAAAGCGTTGAACAAGAAACTGTTAGGTCAATATCCCCTGACATACTTTTAATTATGGTCTATAATGTGTCGGACGCAATTACTATCCTTGGTAGGAGCAATAGTAAAGCTCACCCTTATAATTTTTCGGTCTGGCACAAGGTCCTGTCTTTGACCATGCTATGCAACCACCGTTCTTACGGTTGACACCCGATTTGGTTCAGGTGACCTAATGAATTCCAGGTGAATTCCTAGGATTTTACGTTCAATGGTAATGAACGCATTGAAAATAGGTTTTCAGAAAACAAATCGGTTTGTAATTTTGATCAAAATATTTTCTCGTTTGAGCTCGAGTTTAGATATCATTGAATTCCATGAGTTTGTAATTCTCAATCTTTAAGGTCAATCTCTAGGATTGAGTAATATCAGTCTTAAAAGCTGATTTTTGATCTTTTAAGGAGATTATCCTTTCTGGGGATCTGATTCATTAGTCTTATCCAGCTAATTTGCACGGCATCCTCCCCATTTTACGAGACAGATCCTCTCATGGTTAGGATAAGTCTGACCACTTGGCGACCCTGTTTGATGCCGAGTTCCGTGGATTTCCTGCTGATTTTAGAGATGACTTTTCTAGGTTTTTCGTCAACCTACAGCTGGTCTGGACGACAACTTCTTGACCTAAATCAAGAAGCGCGTTTCTTTTTGGGAAGACTTTACTTCCTTTTAATGATGGAATTGATTCATCGTGTAGATCCATCTTTCATTCAAATATATTATAATAAATCGGGTAAAACTGTTTATTTTTGTCCAAAACAAAAGTATTTTCAATTATTTGTACAAAAATATGTGATATATGTTTTGAATAACTTGGTAAAAATTTCCCACACTTGGCTTTTATTTTCCTTTCTTTGCCTTTTTATTTTCCTCTATTACATTTTAAATGAATTCTAACATTTTAGTTTGTTTCTCAATTTATGTCCTTTCCAAGGTAACAATAATTTCGGTGTTAACACCTAGTTTTATCGTTCATAAATATGTATAAACATGATTTTGAGTTCATTTAATTGAAAATTTTGAAAAATTTTACTAGAATTGGGTAGTCAGTATATAAGACTAGGGCTGTTCTTTATTACCAGAGAGCACTAGATTCTAATACAACTACTGCTTTACTAGTATTTCTAATGGTAACCAAGTGTTTAAGTTAAAAAATTTTAAAAATCCGAAAGAATTTAACCTCTTCCCACACTTAAGATCTTGCAATGCCCTCATTTGCAAGAAATCAGTAACAATTTAAATTATTGAGGGTGTTTAGCGTAGAAAAATGATTAAATTTTACCAAAGTTTCCAAACATATTGGCGTTTGTTTGTTGAATGATAAATGGTGCACATCATTTGTTCATTCCGTCTTGTTGTTATTTCACATATATTTTGCATCTTGTCGTCAAAATTAGTTGATTTTGCTGAACTTAATGCGAGTCTTTGAAAATGCGTTTTTTCCCTGTTGTGTACATAAGATAAACTGCAAACATATATACATATTTTTGAAGCTTGGTATATTACCCCACATTCAAAAATTATTAAAATCTAATAATAAAAGTTAGAAAATTATAAAAACTATTACAATATCAATATAAGTGCTAAATGTAGTAACATTATAAAAATAAAATAAATAAAACTAAATAAACTAGGGCTGATACTAATACCAGTAGGGGTTCCATGCATAACCGTATGTGTTATAGAATGCTTCAGTTGGGTTATAAGTAGGATACAGTGGTTGAATCGCTATAGACCAGGGAGGAAATACGGGCTTTGGAGTAGGAATATAGTTTCTACCTATGTGTTGGCAATGAGCTATGATGTGGTTTTGATGAACTTGCCAATCTTCAAATGCTCGATGTCTAGCATTTTCATATTCTTGTGAAGCTATAAACCTTTGCATTTCTGTCATTTCATTTCCCCCTCCCACATTACCTGGCTGTTGATTTCTCTCAACCTGTGGATGTCTTCCATTATATTGTACTGCGGCGTTATTTCACCTCTTCAAAACCTTAGCACCATGATATACATTTAAACCAATTGTATCGTGGGGTTCTGGTTCTTCGATTAATAATCCACCCCGACTTATATCCACATCGAGATACTCAGCAATTAATGTAATAAATATACCACCTCCTATTATACTGTGCGGTCTCATCCCCCAAACCATAGCTGCTAAATAATAACCTACACAATAAGGTATACTTACAGCGCTTTGTGGGTCTCGAATACTGTAACATCCGTGTTACATCCGTCCCACATCGGTTGGAGAGGGGAACGAAGCATGCCTTATAAGGGTGTGGAGACCTTTCCTAGCATGACGCGTTTTGGGACCACAAGCGCAGCAAATCTCATGAGAACTCTGCAGTTAAGCGTGCTTGGGTGAGTGCACTACCAGGATGGGTGACCTCCTGGGAAAGTGTTCGTCTTCTTTGGTCGCCAAGAAAAATCTGCGCTCCTACGGGCAAAGCGGACAATATCATGCTACGGGGAACGTGTTACCTGGGATGTTACAGATGGTATCAGAGCCAGGCCCCGGACCAAACGTGCACAGCGGGGACGCTGTGTCCCATTAGGGGGGAGGATTGTAACATCCGTGTTACATCCGTCCCACATCGGTTGGAGAGGGGAACGAAGCATGCCTTATAAGGGTGTGGAGACCTTTCCTAGCATGACGCGTTTTGGGACCACAAGCGCAGCAGATCTCATGAGAACTCTGTAGTTAAGCGTGCTCGGATGAGTGCACTACCAGGATGGGTGACCTCCTGGGAAAGTGTTCGTCGTCTTTGGTCGCCAAGAAAAATCCGTGCGCCTACGGGAAAAGCGGACAATATCATGCTACGGGGAACGTGTTACCTGGGATGTTACAAATACACATGTGGTAAAATAAATCTTGCTCGTTTACCTTTTCCTTATTTTTACCTCGCTGTGTAATCGAGTTCGCTAGAAACCTGTGAATTACTCTTAACTCAGCTCTATCTATATCCAAATAAGAGTAATTTCCCCCTTTAAATCGGTGATGGCTAGTCATTTGACTCCATACACCATGCGTATCAAAATTTTCATCAATCTTCCTACCATTTAATATCAACCCTCGACAATCGGCAGATGCTAGCTCCTCAGGCGTATATATACGTAAGGCCTGAGCCATGTCTAGTAGAGACATGTGGCACATCGAACCTCCTAACAAAAATCTAATAAAAGTTCGATCGGTTAAACTAGATACCCGATCATTTATTTCTATACTACACAATAATTCTTCACACCATACTTTATATACAGGTCTACGCATGTTGAATAATCGTACCCAATCGTTAAAAGTGGAATTACCATACCTCTGTGTAAGTAATTCTCTAATCCGTTCGGCCAATCCTACGGCTTCTAACGGTTCCCATTCTATTACCCTAGGTACTTCAACAGCTTTAGAATGAAGAGTGTGCAAGCTCCTTTGGTATTTTGGATAATCTATCCAACGTCTGTCTAATCTCAAGTTCGGGTGCAAATCTTCCACGTGCATATCTGAGAATGTCATAACTGGATGAGGTATATCTTGTTTGTAATAGCTATCAACATCCTGTTGTTCCGCATTCTCATGAGGAGCAATGCGAGCTTGGGATGAAGATTCACCCCTTTCAGTCTGCAAAACACATCAAACACCATTTTTGTGCATCCAAATATGCATTAGTGTCAGCAAAATCATCAATCAAAATAATTACAATGACATGTTCAATTTATATCAAACTTATGCTCATTTTTATATTTTTATCAAATCTACACTTTTTCAAATAAGCATATACGAAAATGTTTGCCAAGTTCATAAGCATTCAACTCAAATAACATGTCAAAATAATCATTATTAGCAATTAAACAAGTTTCAAATGGCATTATCTCTCAAAAATCAAGTTCATGAATTTTAGACTTGAAAAACTCCACTTTAATTCTCAAAAATCATGTTTAGGCTCAAAGTTTGGATCATTTAACTACCTAAACATGTTACACTACTTAATTTAGCAATAATTCATGACAAAAATCGGCCATAACCTGTTTATATCAAAAAGCTTTAAACTTCAAATTTTGAGTAATCTAGGGTTTGTGTTCTTGAGCAAAAGGGTTTGTGTTCTTGAGCAAAATTGGGGCTTTTTGATATAAACAGGTTATGGCTGATTTTTGTCATGAATTATTGCTAAATTAAGTAGTGTAACATGTTTAGGTAGTTAAATGATCCAAACTTAGAGCCTAAACATGATTTTTGAGAATTAAAGTGAACTTTTTCAAGTCTAAAATTCATGAACTTGATTTTTGAGAGATAATGCCATTTGAAACTTGTTTAATTGCTAATAATGATTATTTTGACATGTTATTTGAGTTGAATGCTTATGAACTTGGCAAACATTTTCGTATATGCTTATTTGAAAAAGTGTAGATTTGATAAAAATATAAAAATGAGCATAAGTTTGATATAAATTGAACATGTCATTGTAATTATTTTGATTGATGATTTTGCTGACACTAATGCATATTTGGATGCACAAAAATTGTGTTTAATGTGTTTTGCAGACTGAAAGGGGTGAATCTTCATCCCAAGCTCGCATTGCTCCTCCTGAGAATGCGGAACAACAGGATGTTGATAGCTATTACAAACAAGATATACCTCATCCAGTTATGACATTCTTAGATATGCACGTGGAAGATTTGCACCCGAACTTGAGATTAGACAGACGTTGGATAGATTATCCAAAATACCAAAGGAGCTTGCACACTCTTCATTCTAAAGTTGTTGAAGTACCTAGGGTAATAGAATGGGAACCGTTAGAAGCCGTAGGATTGGCCGAACGGATTAGAGAATTACTTACACAGAGGTATGGTAATTCCACTTTTAACGATTGGGTACGATTATTCAACATGCGTAGACCTGTATATAAAGTATGGTGTGAAGAATTATTGTGTAGTATAGAAATAAATGATCGGGTAGCTAGTTTAACCGATCGAACTTTTATTAGATTTTTGTTAGGAGGTTCGATGCGCTACATGTCTCTACTAGACATGGCTCAGGCCTTACGTATATATACGCCTGAGGAGCTAGCATCTGCCGATTGTCGAGGGTTGATATTAAATGGTAGGAAGATTGATGAAAATTTTGATACGCATGGTGTATGGAGTCAAATGACTAGCCATCGCCGATTTAAAGGGGGAAATTACTCTTATTTGGATATAGATAGAGCTGAGTTAAGAGTAATTCACAGGTTTCTAGCGAACTCGATTACACAGCGAGGTAAAAATAAGGAAAAGGTAAATGAGCAAGATTTATTTTACCACATGTGTATTCGAGACCCACAAAGCTGTAAGTATACCTTATTGTGTGGGTTATTATTTATCAGCTATGGTTAGGGGGATGAGACCGCACAGTATAATAGGAGGTGGTATATTTATTACATTAATTGCTGAGTATCTCGATGTGGATATAAGTTGGGGGGATTATTAATCGAAGAACCAGAACCCCACGATACAATTGGTTTAAATGTATATCATGGTGCTAAGGTTTTTAAGAGGCGAAATAACGCCGCAGTACAATATAATGGAAGACATCCACAGGTTGAGAGAAATCAACAGCCAGGTAATGTGGGAGGGGGAAATGAAATGACAGAAATGCAAAGGTTTATAGCTTCACAAGAATATGAAAATGCTAGACATCGAGCATTTGAAGATTGGCAAGTTCATCAAAACCACATCATAGCTCATTGCCAACACATAGGTAGAAACTATATTCCTACTCCGAAGCTCGTATTTCCTCCCTGGTCTATAGAGATTCAACCACCGTATCCTACTTATAACCCAGCTGAAGCATTCTATAACACATACGGTTATGCATGGAACCCCTACTGGTATCAGTATCAACCCTAGTTTATTTAGTTTTATTTATTTTATTTTTGTAATGTTACTACATTTAGCACTTATGTTGATATTGTAATAGTTTTTATAATTTTCTAACTTTTATTATTAGATTTTAATAATTTTTGAATGTGGGGTAATATACCAAACTTCAAAAATATGTATATATGTTTTCAGTTTATCTTATGTACACAACAGGGTAAAACAACGCATTTTCAAAGACTGGCATTAAGTTCAGCAAAAGCAACTAATTTTGACGACAAGATGCAAAATATATGTGAAATAACAACAAGACGGAATGAACAAATGATGTGCACCATTTATCATTCAACAAACAAACGCCAATATGTTTGGAAACTTTGGTAAAATTTAATCATTTTTCTACGCTAAACACCCTCAATAATTTAAATTGTTACTGATTTCTTGCAAATGAGGGCATTGCAAGATCTTAAGTGTGGGAAGGGGTTAAATTCTTTCGGATTTTTAAAATTTTTTAACTTAAACACTTGGTTACCATTAGAAATACTAGTAAAGCAGTAGTTGTATTAGAATCTAGTGCTCTCTGATAATAAAGAACAGCCCTAGTCTTATATACTGACTACCCAATTCTAGTAAAATTTTTCAAAATTTTCAATTAAATGAACTCAAAATCATGTTTATACATATTTATGAACGATAAAACTAGGTGTTAACACCGAAATTATTGTTACCTTGGAAAGGACATAAATTGAGAAACAAACTAAAATGTTAGAATTCATTTAAAATGGAATAGAGGAAAATAAAAAGGCAAAGAAAGGAAAATAAAAGCCAAGTGTGGGAAATTTTTACCAAGTTATTCAAAACATATATCACATATTTTAGTACAAATAATTGAAAATACTTTTGTTTTGGAAAAAAATAAACAGTTTTACCCGATTTATTATAATATATTTGAAAGAACGATGGATCTAAACGATGAATCAATTCCATCATTAAAAGGAAGTAAAGTCTTCCGAAAAATAAACGCGCTTCTTGATTTAGGTCAAGAAGTTGTCGTCCAGACCAGCTGTAGGTTGACGAAAAACCTAGAAAAGTCATCTCTAAAATCAGCAGGAAATCCACGGACCTCAGCATCAAACAGGGTCGCCAAGTGGTCAGACTTATCCTAACCATGAGAGGATCTGTCTCGTAAAATGGGGAGGACGCCGTGCAAATTAGCTGGATAAGACTAATGAATCAGATCCCCAGAAAGGATAATCTCCTTAAAAGATCAAAAATCAGCTTTTAAGACTGATATTACTCAATCCTAGAGATTGACCTTAAAGATTGAGAATTACAAACTCATGGAATTCAATGATATCTAAACTCGAGCTCAAACGAGAAAATATTTTGATCAAAATTACAAACCGATTTGTTTTCTGAAAACCTATTTTCAATGCGTTCATTACCATTGAACGTAAAATCCTAGGAATTCACCTGGAATTCATTAGGTCACCTGAACCAAATCGGGTGTCAACCGTAAGAACGGTGGTTGCATAGCATGGTCAAAGACAGGACCTTGTGCCAGACCGAAAAATTATAAGGGTGAGCTTTACTATTGCTCCTACCAAGGATAGTAATTGCGTCCGACACATTATAGACCATAATTAAAAGTATGTCAGGGGACATTGCCCTAACAGTTGCTTGTTCAACGCTTTCCTTTACAACCGGACGGTAGTTTACCGAAAGGTAATATACGGAGCAAGTATACTGGACGTGTTGCTTTCCTAATACAAGGTTAGCAAGTGGGTGACACAAAACCACAAGTTTTGAGCTAAAATTTTCAAATCTGAAACCCACCAAACCCACAAAAAGAATTTGCAAACACCGGTGAAGGGTTATTTTGGAAAACTTAGCTAGGGTAAAAGCTAGAATGAATTTTCAAAAGATCAAATGTTTTCATAAAGATCCAATTTCCTTAATGGATCTAAATTTTTATAGTCATGTGAGACTGTAAACCACATCGTTACTACCATTGTTTATACCGCCGTAAAGAAATCACTGATGTACAAAGTGTGAAGAATAAAGAAGTGATTCTAGTATTTCAAGACTATATTGCTTGAGGACAAGCAACGCTCAAGTGTGGGAATATTTGATAATGATAAAAACGAACATATATTTCATAGCATTATTCCTCAAGAAAGACAAGCTTTTAGTTGCAATTGTTCTATTTACAAGTGATATTCGGTTAAATAATAAAAGGTGAAGACAAAAGATAGATTCGACGAATTGAAGACGCAAACTACCAAAAAGCTCAAAAGTACAAAATACAATCAAAGTGGTTCCAATTATTGATAAGAAACGTCTCAAAATTACAAGAATACAAGATTCAAAATGCAAAGTACAAGATATTAAATTATACGCAAGGACGTTCGAAAATCCGGAACCGGGACCAGAGTCAACTCTCAACGCTCGACGCAACGGACTAAAAATTACAAGTTAACTATGTATATAAATATAATATAATATATAATTAATTATATAAATTATATATATTATATTTATATATTAAAACCGTCGGCAAAGAAGATCCAAAAAGGGATGAGCTGTAAAAGCAAACTCCGCGACTCGCGGAGTTTGAAGGGGAAATATGCCGCGACTCGCGGAGCCCCAAATTACAAAAATGCCTATAAAAGCTCGCGCATTCTGAACGTAAAACATATCTTTTTCTTCTCCTCATTCATACGTAATATATATATATATTTTAATTTTAATTTTAATTTTAATTTTAAATCCTAATAATAAGGGTATGTTAGCGAATGTTGTAAGGGTGTAAGTCGAAATTCTGTCCGTGTAATGCTACGCTATTTTTAATCATTGTAAGTTATGTTCAACCTTTTTACATTAATGTCTCGTAGCTAAGTTATTATTATGCTTATTTAAGACGAAGTAATCATGATGTTGGGCTAAAAATATTAAAATTGGGTAATTGGGCTTTGTACCATAATTGGGGTTTGGACAAAAGAACGACACTTGTAGAAATTAGACTATGGGCTATTAATGGGCTTTATATTTGTTTAACTAAATGATAGTTTGTTAATTTTAATATAAAGATTTACAATTGGATGTACCTATAAATAACCATATACACTCGATCGGACACGATGGGCGGGATATTTATATGTACGAATAATCGTTCATTTAACCGGACACGGGAATGGATTAATAGTCTATGGAATTATTAAACAGGGGTGAAATTATGTACAAGAACACTTGGCATAATTGATAACAAAGTATTAAAACCTTGGGTTACACGCAGTCGATAACCTGGTGTAATTATTAAACAAAGTATTAAAATCTTGTTACAGTTTAAGTCCCCAATTAGTTGGAACATTTGACTTCGGGTATAAGGATAATTTGACCAGGATACTCGCACTTTATATTTATGACTGATGGACTGTTATGGACAAAAACCAGACGGACATATTAAATAATCCAGGACAAAGGACAATTAACCCATGGGCATAAAACTAAAATCAACACGTCAAACATCATGATTACGGAAGTTTAAATAAGCATAATTCTTTTATTTCATATTTAATTTCCTTTATTTTATATTTAATTGCACTTCTAATTATCGCACTTTTATTTATTGTTATTTAATTGCACTTTTAATTATCGTACTTTTTAATTATCGCAATTTTATTTTATCTCACTTTTATTTATCGCAATTTCATTATCGTTATTTACTTTACGCTTTAAATTAAGTCTTGTATTTATTTTTAATATTTTACATTAGGTTTTAACTGCGACTAAAGTTTTAAAATCGATAAACCGGTCATTAAACGGTAAAAACCCCCCTTTATAATAATAATATTACTTATTTATATATTTGTATTTTTATAAATTAAAACTAATATAGCGTTAAGCTTTGTTTAAAAGATTCCCTGTGGACGAACCGGACTTATTAAAAACTACACTACTGTACGATTAGGTACACTGCCTATAAGTGTTGTAGCAAGGTTTAAGTATATCCACTCGATAAATAAATAAATAACTTGTGTAAAATTGTAGCATATTTAATAGTATTTAGTTGTAAAAATAAAGCTATTTCATATACACCTCGCATAACATCAGATACCTCAAATGTGGGTTTAAGTTCGATGTTGACGATACCACATTAATTCATTCGATGAGGGTTTAAGTTCGATGTTGACGATACCTCATATGTGGGTTTAATTTCAATGTTGACGATACCACATTAATTAGGACGGATGGGGAATAAGTTCGATGTTGAAGATACCATTCGTTGGGCTAGCCTTGAAATCTTGAATACTAATGGATGTTGTGAACATCAATGTTTGTGTGGTGTAGTGTAGCATATCATATTGTTCGTGTTATATGATATTGCTAAACTAGCTTGGGTTATCGGAGATTTAGCCTTATACTTTACGATGGTATGCTAATTATATTGCTAGTATGTATGCGGAAATTGTGTAAGTGATTGCAAGTGAGTAAATTATATATGTATATGTATATGTATAATTATTGCATTCACTAAGTGTTTTGCTTACCTTCTCGTTGTTTACCTTTTTAGGCTCCGGCGTGGATAAGGGCAAAGGTATTCGTTTGGATTAGTGGCTCTCGAGGGACTAGCTTTTGGAAGTTCGACCAAGATTTGAGTAGTTTAACCCCAAACACCATGCTCTAAGTGTCGTTTGGAAATTAAACTTTTGTGGTCGAAACTTGTATTTTGTACAAAATTCGTAATTCGGGACGATGTGGGCCCGGTGTTGTAAAACTCGTTTTTATTTTGGGAATCTCTTAGTTTTACTTATTATAACGTGTTGTGAAAGTCATTTCGTCTAAAAGTGTCGAGAAGTGGGAGATCTTTTTGCCCAAGTTAGACAATCTGGACAGAAGCATTTGGAGCGCCGCGCACCATAAGGGTCGCGCGCCGCACACCCCTCTGTATAAAAAAAATTTTGTGTTCTGTTTTCGGTTAGATAACGAGTTGGGTCGTTACAGTTTTCCATTGTTTACAATCATGCTTTTCGACTAACTACAACCGTATAGATACACTAAATCTGTATGGATAAACCATATGTAAGTTCTATCCGTTTAAGCTTCCATCCTTGAAACCAATCCGTACGAATAGTCCACCCGTATCACCTATCCGTACGAATAGTCCGCCCGTATCACCTACCCGTACGAATAGTCCATCCGTGTCATACATTCGTAAGTGTAGATCTTTTATTCAAACCGTGTGTTGCATCTGTACATATAACCCATTTGTTTGTTACATTCACACGTATCATCTATCCGTAAGGTCTAACCGTACGTACAGAAATGTCAGAATCCTCAGATTTTTCAATAATCGATTAGGCTTTTGCAACATCTAATACCAAGATGCAAAACCTAATATTAGTCGAGATTGAATCAGGGAACGTGATTAAGGTTCCTAAGCTCATAAACATGGATGATTATGCCACCTGGAAACCTAGGTTCAAAATGTACATTCCTAGTGTTGACCCTCGTATGTGGGAGTTTATTGAGAGGGAATATGTAGCACCATTAGGTGAGAATGGGCACGAAAAACCAGCTAGTGCAATGACCGAGAAGGAAAGGGAATCATTTGGCTTAGAATGCAAGACTTATGCAAATCTTGCTCAAGCACTACATCGAGATATTTATCATCACTTCAAGAGTAACAAGACTTTATGGAAGATATGGACGACAACGGAAGCTAGTAATGAGGGTAATGTTGGGTACAGAATAAAGAATGGTAAGACATTGAGAGCCTAGTTCAATAGAGTTACTGCTATGAAATAGGAGGCTCTTCATGATTTAATTACGCGTTATCGTCATCTTCTATCTGAACTGGAAGTACATGAAATATTCTTAGAGCAGTCTGAAATTGTAGTGTGTTTGCCTGAGGCACTTCTAGTGCGTTTCAACTCTTATATTGAAATCCTGAGAACTAACAATGCACTGGAAATATATACCTTGAATCAGTTTGTCTCTAATCTGAGAGAGAAGGAATTTCACTATAAGACTAAAGCTGCATCATATGAAATACAGTCAATTCCTATGTATACAAGGCTGGTACTTCTATTAAGACATCAAGTCATGTTCCATTGCAAACGGACTTTATCTCAAAATCATGGGCAAATGATGACTCACAGTATGTGTACAAGTCAAGCAACTCATCCGGATGTATGAATACAAATCAATCATCAATCGCTGCCGAGACTGTCACAACAATGTTAAAAACGGAGAATTTCAAGCGCATCACCTTTAAAGTCGCAGAGGAAGATATGGCTATGGTGGCTTTGGTTGTTAATTCGTATGATACCCTGATTGCTGGTAATCTTGGGAATTGTCATCTTACTGCTGAGGATTATGATCAGGTTGATAAGGACGAGATGGGAAAGATGGACAACAAGTGGCATATGGCTAGTGCAGTGCGAAGATCAAAGGAGTATATGAAGAGTACTGGTGCTAGAAAATTTACGGTTAACAAAGACTCTAAGCTTGGTTTTGACTTAAATAAAGTTAGATGCTATATTAATGATGAGCTGGGACACTTTGCAAAAACTTGTGTTAAACCAAGAAAATCAGGCTATCAAAATCCGTTCTCAAAGCGTCAGCAATAAATAGTGGAAGAAGTGACTAAGAGTTCGAATACATAATCTAACTCCATGGCTCTTTATGTTACACATTCTGATGATGCCTATGATTGGACACTGAGTGTTGTAGATAACCATGGCTACTCTCCATCACCGTTCTTGTGGTGGGAGTGACTATGGATGTTAGGATCCTTCTTTCTGTTAAAGTGTTCAGTGCCCTTCGTTTACCAGTTTGTTTAATTTCTCCGGCCGTTATAGTTTTCTTATTTTCGGCATTTGTAGGGTGGATCTGGCTGTCATAACCCTGATCATAGCCATTCTCGTGGTGGTCTTGGCTATGGTGTCGTGGATTTCTTTATTTCTGGCTGGTTTATTCTGTCAAAGTTCGAACGACTCCCCTTAACCACCGGGGATGACGGTGGCTGATGGCTAACTACCCTGTTAGTGGTGGCTCAGGTAGTTACTATCCATTGTTGGTTTCCCTCCATCTTGTACTTTCCTTAGTTGTTTATAGACTTTAGTGGTGGTTAACCACCCCGTTGGTGGTGACCACCAGTTTTATGGTTGTTTTTGGTGACGCATTGGTGGACTACCACCTTGTTTGTGGTCTGTCTTTGGATTTCTGCTTAGGACCTTACTTGTTTCGGCCTCAGGTTCTGGATACGTACCAAACGACGATCTTCCCGTTGGAGATATGGTGTCGCTGCTGGGGGCGGGTCAGTCTATTGCGGTTGGCTTCTTTTTTGTGCGGCTTTGAAGCTTTCGGCGTCCCAGGTGCTTGTTTTGTTGCGTTGGTGATCGGCGTTCTCCCGGTCACCAATGCTATATGTTATGTTTATTTATTATGTAGTTTGTTGTAATCTTTTAGTGTAGTCAATACTGTTATTTCCATTTGTTATAGCTTTTAGTTTACTTTGTTTTCAAATTTAAACGTGTATTCACCATGTTGGGGAGGCCAATTATTTAGGTTTGTATAGTTTGGCTAGGTTCGTTTTGGATCCTTCTATATTTGTTGTACTTACTGTTATTAGAATTCGTTTTAATATTATTGTTTTTTCCAATATATATATATATATATATATATATATATATATATATATATATATATATATATATATATATATATATATATTGTTATAAAAGTTAAATTGGATGTTAATTTTATTATTATTATAGATATTGTATAGTAGATTTTTTGAGTATAAATATGTGTGTTATGAGTTTATAAAACACACACTAAAATATATTCTCTCATATTCTCTCATATTCTCTCTATATACTTATTAGTCTACAGTCAAGAACTAGGCCACTAAAGGTAGTTATAAGCCTACTGAATTATAACACGTTATCAGCACGAAGTGCTCCGTATAATCAAGGTCTATCTAAGCAAGCACATGTCACTAATCAAGGTAAGAAATTATCTAACTTTTATTAACTTCACTAACATTTATATTTATGTTATTTAAGTTATATATGGTCGGTTATACCGCCTGAATTATATTTCTGTAATCTAACTTTTATTAACTTCACTAACATTTATATTTATGTTATTTAAGTTATATATGGTAGGTTGTACCGCCTGAATTATATTTCTGTAATCTAACTTTTATTAACTTCACTAACATTTATATTTATGTTATTTAAGTTATATATGGTCGGTTATACCGCCTGAATTATATTTTCTGTAATCTAACTCTTATTAACTTCACTAACATTTATATTTATGTTATTTAAGTTATATATGGTCGGTTATACCGCCTGAATTATATTTTCTGTAATCTAACTCTTATTAACTTCACTAACATTTATATTTATGTTAATAAGACCTCATGATTGTACGCAACACGTCATTTGACAACACGGTATTTTATGTACGCAACACGTCATTTGACAACACGGTACCATGGGTCGAGATTAATTCCGATCAATACGAATACGATGGGGTCTTTATATGTTATCTAACATTTATGATTACTTATGTAATTAATCATTATTTATTTCATGCATACTAATGTTTATTCTTAAATTTATGATCTTAAAAGTTAAAATAAGAAAAAGTAGTTTGTATTTTTATTAAAAGTAAATCTTAAAAGTTAAAATAAGAAAAAGTAGTTTGTATTTTTATTAAAAGTAAATCTTAAAAGTTAAAATAAGAATAAGTAGTTTGTATTTTTATTAAAAGTAAATCTTAAAAGTTAAAATAAGAAAAAAGTAGTTTGTATTTTTTATTAAAAGTAAATCTTAAAAGTTAAAATAAGAAAAAAAGTAGTTTGTATTTTTATTAAAAGTAAATCTTAAAAGTTAAAATAAGAAAAGTAGTTTGTATTTTTATTAAAAGTAAAACTTAAAAGTTAAAATAAGAAAAAGTAGTTTGTATTTTTATTAAAAGTAAATCTTATAAGTTAAAATAAGAAAAAGTAGTTTGTATTTTTATTAAAAGTAAATCTTAAGGTATCAGAAGCAACCAATGCAAAACTCAAAGAAATGTACTCAATCAAGTTACAAAGGTCTTTATATGGGCTGAAACAATCGGGTCGCATGTGGTATAAACGATTAAGTGATTACTTGATAAACAAAGGGTATACCAATAACCTTATTTGCCCATGTGTTTTCATTAAGAAAACAACATCCGAATATGTGATCATAGCTGTTTATGTTGATGATCTTAATATCATAGGTACAAATAAAGAGATCCATGAAGCCATTCAATTCTAAAGAAAGAATTTGAAATGAAAAATCTCAGAAAAACCAAGTATTGCCTTGGTTTACAAATTGAACATATGCCTAATGGTTTACTTGTACATCAAACAACATATACTGAAAAGATTTTAAAATGTTTTAATATGAACAAGGCAAAACCATTAAGTACTCCTATGGTTGTTAGATCACTTAATGTTGACACTGATCCATTTCGTCCCTGTGAAGATCATGAAGATATCCTAGGATCAGAAGTACCATATCTTAGTGCAATTGGAGCTCTTATGTATCTTACAAATTGTACAAGACCTGACATTTCTTTTGCAGTTAATTTGTTGGCAAGGTTCAGCTCAGCTCCTACCAAAAGACACTGGAATGGGATCAAACACATATTTCGATACCTTCGAGGAACTACTGATTTAGGATTATTTTATTCTAACGAATCGAAACAAGATTTGGTTGATTATGCAGATGCAGGTTATTTATCTGATCCACATAAAGCTAAATCTCAAAATGGATATGTATTCCTAAATGGAGGTACCGCAATATCATGGCGTTCTAAAAAACAAACACTTATTGCAACATCATCAAATCATGCCGAAGTGATTGCATTACATGAAGCTACTCGGGAATGTTTTTGGTTGAGATCAATGACACAACTCATTACTGATTCTTGTGGACTAGAACGCGATAAAAGTCCAACAACTATCTATAAAGATAATGTAGCTTGCATAACACAGATGAAAGAAGGGTATATCAAAAGTGACCGAACAAAACACATACCTCCTAGATTCTTCTCATACACTCAAAATCTCATTAAGGACAACCAGATTGAAATGAGATATGTTCAGTCCAGCAAAAACTCTGCTGACCTTTTCACCAAAGCACTTCCAACTGCTATTTTCAGAACACACATTCATAATATTGGCATGAGGCATGTTCAGAAGATGTAACAATTCAGGCGTTGCCTACTTGA
Source organism: Rutidosis leptorrhynchoides (assembly GCF_046630445.1). NCBI lineage: Eukaryota > Viridiplantae > Streptophyta > Magnoliopsida > Asterales > Asteraceae > Rutidosis > Rutidosis leptorrhynchoides. Next base: position 542,452,309 of record NC_092336.1, read on the forward strand.
GGGGGAGTCAACTCTATGTTGCACTCTTTTTCCCTTAGCTAAAGTTTTATCCCAATGAGTTTTCTTTAGCAAGGTTTTTAACGAGGTAGTACTAGTTATTCTCTAATAAAATTGTCATCCAAGGGGGAGTGTTATAAAAGTTAAATTGGATGTTAATTTTATTATTATTATAGATATTGTATAGTAGATTTTTTGAGTATAAATATGTGTGTTATGAGTTTATAAAACACACACTAAAATATATTCTCTCATATTCTCTCATATTCTCTCTATATACTTATTAGTCTACAGTCAAGAACTAGGCCACTAAAGGTAGTTATAAGCCTACTGAATTATAACATATATATATATATATATATATATATATATATATATATATATATATATATATATATATATATATATATATATATATATATATATTGGAGTATGGGAGAAGGTTAAAGACCATAAATAATAAAGGAGAGGCCAAGTTTCAACGTCAAAGTGGTGGGTGACGTTTTTGTTTGTAGCATGTCATTTTCAATCCCATAATAGTTGAAAGAGTTGTTAACATAAACACATGTGTATACACAAGTATATAATATATATATATATATATATATATATATATATATATATATATATATATATATATATATATATATGCGGTTCTCGTCTTTTTTATAATTCTCGTTTAAACTTTTGAATATATATATATATTATCTTTTTTCCTAAAAAATGAAATTAAATATAACTATATCGAACAGATATAAAATCATTACAATAATTACATACCCAATCTCGTCTACTTGACAAGATCCGATGATCATTCGACATTCAGTTGAACTAAACCCATAGATTAATAGAGATACATTAACGACTACACTGAAAATACTCAATCATCCATTTTAAACTATTGAATTAACAACATGAGCTTGAATCCTTGTAATACCACTCTTTGAATCGCATCAAATGAAATCCCTGACACCGGACGAAACCTAAAAAGCCGCAAAACTAACATCTTTAAGAAACCTAACAAAATTATAAATTCACCGCAAACACCAACCAAAACCCGGACTCGGAGTCACCCTAGCTATACCTAAATACACGTATCCTAATCAAATGCTCGTCAAACTCGATGTAAAGGATCAATGGGGAACCCGAGTATTGACGATTCCATAGGGAAAACGAACAAATAAGTGGATGTTGAATCAAGCATCCTTAAACGCATGAACCTTAACCAACCGAGCAAAACGGAACCAACACTTATCGGACCCAAGAAGGAAGTAGTATCAAGGTGGAGGAGCAACAACACAAGGAGAGCATGATAAAGAAGGTCCGAAAACGGAAGGAAACGTCCAACAAAACTGTAACGCCATATTTTTTCAATACAGTGAAATATCCGAAAGGATAGTTCCTCTCATTCGTAGCACATGTTAAAACTCAGATATCTTATTTTACTGAGCCATCACCTTTGTTTTGATCACTTGAGAATATCATATTTCGAGTCAGTATAACATTTTAAGTCATACTTAACAACTTTAAAGTAATCAAATAGTCAAAACATGCGAACACATCACATGGGGTAATCTGTCAGGTCATCCGCACGTGTGATAATCTAGTACGTGTGACATCTAGTACGTGTGATAATCTCATGTGGTAACAGAATCAACATATGGTCCATATGGTTGAACTTTCATTCGTACGGCTGACTACTAGGTACGCGCGAGTGACTCACTCATGCGAGTTCGTTTTCATTTAAGGTCACAGTTTCACTCACATAGGTGAGATCTCATTCGTACGGATGAGGTCTCACTCATCTCTTACAAAAGCTCATCCGCACGAGTGACATCTCAACCGTATGGATGTTGAAGAACATCACCAACTTGCTATTTACGAGTTTTGACACCCAAAACTCGAATCCTGCTTGCTTTGGTCGATTTAGTGATTAGAAAAAATACCATATTACATGTATAGAAACTAGTCCTAACATCAAATAAGCAACAAAAACATATAAACTCAAGAATCAAGCATGAACCACAGTTTATGCATAAAACCTGTTAAAACTTAAACTAACATCATTCAAATCTAACTATTTTACCTTGTTTAGATTCGGCAAATCATAAGGATTGGGTCACAAAATTGTTAGCTAGCAATTCACAAACGTGTTTTAAAGAATTAAAAAGTAAATATCTGGTTAGGGTTTCTGGATTTCTAAAAATAGAAATTGGATGATACATATTATATAAATATAAATTTGTGTTTCTTAAGAATGAGGAAATCCTACTCCCCATATCATACGGTTATTTACCAGTTATCTGAAACACAACGCACTCGTTAGGCAGTCCTAAAGAGGCCCAATTCAAATAAACATATATGTTTTGCGACCCTTGTCACAAAACGAATTCAACTAAACCGTTAATTAATAATTAGCACATAACTTCTAAATCACTAATAATAACCACTTAATATTAATTAAGGGTAAAAGGTTAATTATCACTAGGCTCAGTTTGAGGTTGTTACAAAAACTGAGAAGCATGGAAAATAATGGACACATACAGAACAAACACAAACACATGTGAGATGTCATAAGAGATCCAACCCCGTAAGCAACAAACTTGAACGGTAACCACCACACCCATTGAACCAAACTACAAACTTAAAATGAAGGAACTCAAACCTACAAACACCCGTTAAATCTCATTTAATCCAAACCCATAAGCAACGAAAACCCACTCTACCAGTTGAACCTGGCTACAAACTTAAACTGAAGGAACCCAAATCTTAATTCAACATAGAAATATCGGCGAAGACCAACACCACTGGAACACATAACCACTTAAATTACACTTGAATAAAAACCTCGAGTCCGACGTCATAAAGTTATAAACTCAGATTGAAAACCCACCTGAAAAGTTTGAACCATCCAAGAAACAGCTCATAATTAGCAAAAATCTAAGGCGAAACCGAGGAAATAAAACTAGAAACGACGACGCGAGAAAATGAAGATCTGAAGAGGACATCGGAAACACGAAAAAAGAACAAAACAAAACGAACTTAGACATGACGATATAGACGGAGAAACCCACCACCATCATCATACACCCCACCACCGTAGTTAGAATACCAGTGAAACCACCAACTATTCACCTCCTGACACAGACGTTAGAGAATGATTAAGTGGTCTGATAAACCGTGAAAAAAGTCGGTGCGTGAAGTGAAAAGGAATGGGGTGCAAATAAATGGAAATAAGGATCACGAAGGGCGGCGGAACCGAGCCGCCGTGCGAAAATTCGATGGACGTAGATGGGAAAGAGGCAGAGTGAAGTGAAATTTGAATTATATATCGAAGTATATACAATATATTCCTATAACCGTGGTGTTTAATTGTCATTTGTTGTGTTTAGTTGAATTGAATAGTGGTGATTGAAGAATTTCAAAATTTCATTTTGTTTGTTTTTAGCTTCTGAATAATAAGTGGTGTTGAAGAAAATAAAATCCAACGTGTTAAAACTTAAACCCTTCAGAGTTGAAATTATATTTTAATAATTAAACACCTTCATTTTTTCATAATTAATACTCTAATTAAGTTATACTAAAACAATTATCAAAAATTATAATCTTATCTCTTATATTATTTATTTAAAAGATTAATAAAAAAAACTTTACATCATTTAAAGTGTACACTTAGAGATTATCAAAATTAATTTTTTTGTCATTATGCGTTTGGGAAAGACAAATTAAGTAGCCCTAAACTCGTTTCGATCATTCAATCGAAAAGTTTCGAATGGATCACTTGTCGCTGGAATAAAAGGTAACTTGTCGTGACAAGATTGGCTAATAAACCCAATGATATTCGATGCCTTCCCAAGAATCAAAGTAGGATTTGGTTAAGGTAAAAGTTCAGTCGTTTTGTTCTTAAATGGCAGGTTTTTTTCAGTCTCAAAAGACAATTGCGGTTGAGATCAATTGGGGTGACTACGGTTTGCTTTGTCGTTGTATCTATGCACTGTGATTGTAGTCCCTCCAGCTTGCTTTGCAAGTTCCGTCGTAGCCGTGACGATACTTTAAGAAACTGGAATATTTTCCTGTACCATCGTCCTTCATGTCTGTAAATTTAATATTGTTTTGTATAGTTATAGGATCCTGCTGTATATCTCCTGTTGTATATCTCCTGCAGTAATTATTTAATTTTAATAAGAAAGTTCTTGACTTTTCAAAAAAATAATAAAAAATTCAACGCCTTATAATTTTGTTTTATCAAACGTGTCTAACATACAATCTTCTATTTGTTATATAATGCAAACTCAATTTTATCTATCTATCTATTGTTAATATTAAATTTCCAATCTTATGATGTCATAAAAAAGCAATTTTTTTTATAAAAATAAATCAAAAGAAAAAAGAAAAAATTAGAAGATATCTAGATGATGTCATAAATACTAATAAAAATAAATTAATAAAAAAAGAGTAATTATTTATCTTCTACTTTTTAGTAAATTATTTTTTCCTTTTCATAATAACAACTAAATAATTATTCCGTATTATTTTTCCTTCATATAATAATTGTAATTTTTTAAAAAAAATAAAGAGATATTTTTATTACTAATAATTATTATTAAAAATATAAATACTCAATTTTAGTGCAAAATTTATTATATTATTCAACTTTTGATTTTTTTTACGAGATTAATTACGTTAGATATGTATAAAAAATACATGTCTCAATAAAATATTGTAATGTAGACTTTTATAACAAGAAAAATAGCAATTGTGGTTCCACGGGTCAATATGTTTACGTTCATTTATTCTGACCAAGTTAAGTACATCAATATATTTGTAAAAATAATAACAAGTTTCTTAGTCGGAATCTGTGGTTCCACAGGTCATTAAACTAAATGACTTTAATATTTATGTTCACTTAATACCTAAAACATATTATTAAACTATTTTATTAAAACAAACCCGTGGTTTCACGGGTCATTTCACTAGTTTGTTAAATAATGCAAACTCAATTTATTTAAAAGTAAGTACATATAAAATGATAATTATTAATTTAATGTAAGGTAGAAAAGCTAGCATAGAATGAAATTAAAGAGATATTGTCATGTGGATGGGGAGGGATTATAAGTTAAATCAACTTGTTTATTTCACGCTTCAAACGAAAACAAAAAGTTCTTGTTTATTTCAAACTATAACTTGTGTTTTAACATGCACCACATTGTATAGAGGGGCATAATATAGCGAGAAATTGAAAGTGAACCACAAATATCCTTACATTTTGGGTTTTTTTTAGTATACATTTTGAATTCTCAAGTTGTTTATATGTTACATAAAATAATAAGATAGAAAAGAAAGATGAGAGTAATATCCGAAAGAAAAATGTAATATAAAACAGACTATGTGCATAATCGGGTTGATTGAAAATAAATAAATGAATCAACAAAATATATTTAACTTGGTGAAAATAACTACGGAGTATAGCTATTAGTCATTATAGATATACATGACTTTTTTTCTTCGTAATTCGTCATTTTTTTGAACATCAGTTTGAGATCATTCAAATGGGACTTAACCAAGGCATAAAACATAAACTGTATCGTCATTTTAAATGGAAAAGACCCAAGGCATAAAACATATACCGTTTCTATTACCCTATTTTTTCGCACTCAAATAAAAAAAACTCAAAATTAACATAATTAATGATAATTTAGTTAAAGTTTATTTTTGTATTTCTTTATATATTTACTGTATCGTTCCTTTTCCATTTACTGTATTCATATTTCTTAATTTATATCCTTTCATTTTCGTTTAAAAACTAGAGAAGTAGAGAACTAGAGAATGCATTGTACGTTACTTTCTTGACTAGCTAGTTAAAGTTTCCTTAATCATAATTTAGGAAGTATCTTTATATAAGAGCAATGTCTGAAAATAGATTATTAGACTGTTGTATAATGTTTGATAATATTTCGTTTCTGTATCTCTAATTCAGCTCTTGGAGCATTGTAATCATCTTATTTAATACTGTAATAAAAATTGTTGATCTATCAAAAAAAAAAAATTTAATTATAGGACCACATTGTTTCTTTGTTGGCCTTTTGCAAATGTGATCCGGAGTATTTTGAAGAGACTAGTCGATATTCTAGAAGCATGTACCTCCTAAAGAAGAACAACCACCTATTTCCATATGTATATATCCTTACATGCACAATAAAAGTAACACCCACCATCCGATTTTCTTCCTAATATTCCAACAACTAACAAACTCACCAAAAAACGCTCAATTCAATTTATATCATCATGATTCATGAGTAATCAATAACTATAATTTTTTTTAACGACAATTTTTGCATCAGCGGATCATTTATTTCAACGACCATCATCATTTGCACATAACACACACGTTCGGGCGGAAACCCGAACCTGATAGACGGTACCCGAAAACACATCCATACGCGCAGTGTCCGAGTAGAGTTCTGTAAACGGATCCGATAAAACTTATTAATTTACTTATTTTGACTTTTGAAAGGGAAAAAGAAAGACTTTGTTAGTTTCTTTTGTGCCAAAACTTTTCAAGTACTAGTACAAGTGTACAACCTTTTCTTGTTCTCTTCCATTTTTCTTAGCATTGCAAAACCAATGCAAAGGCTACAAGTTTTTTGGGTCTAAAAGACATACATTAAGATCTAAAGGCTAAACGAAACAAAGAATTGAAATATGTATTGCTCTTCAAAAACACTTCACATAAAAATTAACAAAATATATATTTTGTAAAAAAACTCACCAAAAACTCAATGTGAACATTAGTTCCAACAACACAATCAAACTGATAATTAACAAGGACTAATCTTATTTTAAACTGAATTGAAAAAAAATACCAAGTTTCGAACCTGAATAGCAAGTGTAACAAAAATGTATCCAATTTTTTATTTTTTTTTATTTTTATTTTTTTTTGAAAAGCAAGTAAAACTTTATTCATATATCGAAAAATTACAAGCCTTATAATCTATACAATAATATGAATCGTACGAGATAAAATACACGAGTTCCTATACAAGACATGGACTAGAGACCACTAGACACCGCGACACTTGAAACGACGAGCTGGGAGGTAGCGGACATACAGTACCGCAAAAACACGATGACAAAGTTGGCAACTACTTCCCATTTACCCAAGTGAATAGTGGAGATCCAATCCATGAAAAGTATAGAGATGTACATGTGGTCGGTCGATTAATAGACCAAAGGAGGGCTTTATTCCTTTTTAGCCAATGCCCGTTCTTTGTGCGTTTGTGGATATGTAGAAGGAGGGGTTAACAAGCCATTGGTGCCATTCGATTGGTGACATTTTTGATCTTTTGGAGATCCATGCGAACGTTTGAGTTTGGATCTCGGAGAGGATAGTGGTTAAACACCAATCTTTTTTTGTTGAAGACCTTCATGTTATGAAATTTCCAAATTATGTATGTAGATGCCCACTTAATAGCTTTCCAAATTGACGTACCAAGTTGCGATGAGGTGATGGGTTGTGTGTTGGTAGAGACGTCTAGGAAAGTGGTGAGGGTGTTTGTCGGGAGGTTCCACCAATGTAGAATTGTGTTCCAAATATTAGATGTTATTGGGCAATAGAATAAGATGTGATCAATGGTCTCAATATGTGAGATGCAAAGAGGGCATAAAAGTGTATTGAGATCAATGCTACGTTTGTCAAGTTCAACATGCGTTGGAATTCTACCGATTATTACATGTGTGACGATCGCTCCAAATCCATATGGACGAACACGTCTGTGATGATCGCTCCAAATCCATATGGACGAACACGTCATTCATCGATTTCATTGCGAGGTATTTGACCTCTATATGATACTTTTTGTAAACATTGCATTCTTTTGAAAAGGCACACCATAAATGAATATTTAAATCAAAGGTTTTCGACATCTGATGATTTCTACATATAGACAATCACCATAATATAATAGTTTACAATAGTAATTCCGTTGACAATGCAGTCAAAATAAGATACATGGTGATGATTTGGTGAATGCAACGTTTCCTTGAAAAATATGCCATGTATGACTCCATGCACATTTCTTGTCTAACATATAAGCAAACAGCGGAAGACTTCTAGAAAACCTGAGAATAAACATGCTAACAAGTGTCAACACAAAGGTTGGTGAGTTCATAGTTTTATTGTTTCGTATAATCTGTATATAAAGGTGGACCACAAGATTTCAGTTGTTTCATCCAGAAACGTTTATCAAAATATTCTATAAGATTGAGCACCCTGGTAACTAAGCTTTAACGTCTCTATAATAAGTACCCCTGTGTTTAACATGCAACCAACATGTACAATACACTCAAATAGCATACGTCTGTTTTATAGTTCAGGCTAGGGTTTCTATACCTGGAACAGACGGGGATGTCAAGCCCTATGGATCCATATACTACTACTCGCGCCCACCAGTTCTTATAACTGGTAGTTACTAGTTACCAAAGCTAAGGGATTTTCAGTTCAAACTCAGTGTAGAATTTAGTATGTACTTGTATCCATTGCGTTTAAAATAAAGTGCATGTATTCTCAGCCCAAAAATATATTGCAAAAGCAATTAAAAAGGGATCAATGAAACTCACCTTAGCAGCGTATAAAGTCGTTCACCGAAATGTGACCGAAATTCGGAATATCAAATAACAGTAGATCTCAACCTAGAGAACATATGTTGGTCAATAAATGTCTATCATGCTAGGTCAGGTCATAGTGTATCACAATCCTAATGCTCGAGATCGACATACAAAAGTTATCCAAAGTCGTTTCAAAAAGTCAATTTTGATAATAGTTCAACAAAACGAGACGTGCTTTATATAAGAATTCATTTACTTGGCTGGTAATATTTAAAAAAATCCATTTTATCAATCTCGTAAACAAGTTGTTTAAATCTTAATTGCAGATTCAAAAGCAATTTCAATTAACGTCAATCATAATTCAGTTGATCATATCTTTTAATCCGTTCATCGAAACTATTCGATATCTAAATGAAAAGTTATTGATTTTTCGCCAGCTTTCCAAAAACATGCATATCATATACCTTTTATCAGTAATATATGTATTTAATTCGTGATTCATCATAAACAGTTTAGCGAAGAAATTTAGCATACAAGCATGCATAAATATATATACTCGAGCACTAGACATGGATACACAATTAATATATAAAAGATAAGATATGAATGCTCACGTATCAATATTGTGATTCAATATTGCAGGAAAGTACGTAGACGCAACGGAGATGATAAACACTAGTTTGACTCACGAGCAAAACCCTCGAACAATGCCCATAACCTCCTTAGTAATAACCCATAATTTCCTTAGCTCTATCCCGCTTGAAAACCCATTTTGAAAGTGACACGCTCATAACCTCGTCGTAATATTTTATGTAATAATATTACTAAAAATAATACTAATAATAATAAAAATAATAATAAGATTAATAATAATATTAATCTTATAATAATAATAATAATAATAATAATAATAATAATAATAATAATAATAATAATAATAATAATAATAATAATAATAATACGGAGCAAGAGATAGATTGATGAAATATATATTGAATTCGATCACCAGGCTTCGCATTTTATAGTACCTGACTTGTCCCAGCCCACCATGCGATCGCATGGTTTTTGGGCATCAAGGCCATGCGATCGCATGGCCCTCTGATCCAGCTCACATTTGTTTAACTTTTAGCTTGTCGACATATTTTTATATAATATATATAATATATTTAATTTAAATAATTAATTATATATTATATTAAATTCACGTGCATAGTTGACTTGTAATTTTTGTTCCGATAAGTCGTACATTGTCACTCGACTTATGTCCCGGTTCCGATTTTTCGAACGTCCTTTCGTACACTAAGAAAACTGGCACTTTAACTTTCGTGACTCGTACCTTTGTCAAAATATAGATTTAAATTATTCAAAAACTATACCACTTGAGATATAACTTATACAATTGAGTGTTTTGGTCATTTACTTCTATAAATCAATGGCTCGTTATCTAACAAAGTATATTTAATAATATTGTTTTAAATCAAAACGTTTTGTAACCAAGTTAATATTTAAAAACACGTTTTAAATATACGTCGCAAGTTATTCATATATCTAATTCCAACAGTTAATATTCCTTATTATTGTATATGTCCAAATTACGTTATTTAAACTAACACTTTACCATTTATTTCGAATATCGTTAAAAGTGAACGATTTCCCAAATCAACGTGGACCTCACAACAGAGACTCGTAATAATATCATAATCTTTAAGGGACTCAATAAATATCTTTTAATTCAATCGTTTGGCATAATCTTTTAACTCCGTAGTTAAATATATCAATCAGATAATCAAACCAATATGGTTAATGCACAGTATCGTTTTCATAACACTTTGTTACGTTTTCAAGTTATAGTATATATATGTATCTATTTACATATATTTATTCGCGAATCGTTGAGAACAATCGAAGGGTATTTGAATAGTTCAAGAATTTTAGGATTCAACTTCATAGACTTTGCTTATCGTGTCGGAAACGTTAAAGATTAAGTTTAAATTTGGCCAGAAATTTTCGGGTCATCACAGTACCTCCCCGTTAAAGAAATTTCGTCCCGAAATTTGAGTGAGGTCGTCAAGGCTAACAATAAAAATGTTTTTATGACGAATATGAGTTGATAAATAGAATTTTTATCACCGTTGAATAATATGGATAAAACAACTCAATTACTCGAAGCGTATGAGGGAATTTATCGTAATAGAGTGAAATGGAGAATAGAGATGCGTCTTATCTCTTGACATAGTAACGATTGATTTCCAGAATTTAAGGAATAGAAAATCTTCATAATCTAAATAAGATTTGATTCTTCAGAATTTGCGAAAATTAGGATTTTCTTTGATTAAATGCGTAATCTGCCTCGATTGCTATGTCTGATATTTTGCTATAAATTAACCACTTCCGTTTCATTATTTTCATCACTCCTACATCTTCTTCCTCATTTCATACTTTCAAAAGATTGTGAAATACTTCATCCAGTTCTGATTCTTGATATACTCCTAACTTTCATATCTGTCATTCTTCTTTTTCATCTACCACTAGAGGAAGTTATTTTCTTCTATCATTACCTTGGGGTTATAGTGTTTTTCATTCTCCCGTGTCTTTATATTGCTATACGCATTGATATACACGGTTTATAATTTCGGGGTTGTTATAGGGCTTTATATTTTCCATTATATTTCGGAGCTTCATGCTTTCGTTTTCTCTTCCCGACTTTAAGTCAAGCGAATAATGGTCCAGAATTCGTAGGTATGGAGTTTTGGATGAACATAGTTAATGTTCTAAGAAAGAATTCGTAATTGCACGATCTTGATTTGGCAAATTACCAGAATATCCGGAAAAGACCGAATCATCAAGAAATATATTTTCTTGATATATTTAAAGATTATATGGAATGAAAGAGTTATGTAACATGGTTCATGATGAGGGTGGGATCTGTGAACCTTTATCACGTTCCATTAGAAACTCAGCATGACTTACTGTAATATAATTACGTTGATCAAGTGTCATTATATTATACTAATTCATGCTTCAGTTCCCAATACTACTTCAAAACATTCATATTTTAAACTTGAAGATTTCAGAATTTAGAAACAAAAATAGTTTCTTTTATGATGTAATACAGATAGCGCGAATGGGTAATGATTTCAGATAAGAATGGTTTCAAAAATTATCCTCAGAAATATGGAGGATATTTATAATGGAAGATACGATGATATCTTAGAATATCTAATATCGAAGGATGATGAAGAAGATTTGTTCGTAACGGATTTTGAGTCAGGAGCAAGGTATTTGTTAATGACTTCAGCAGACACTGAATCATTTGGATTCTTTGAAGGCAGGTTTAGTCCTTGTGATTTGTCCACAGCCTCCTTCATGGTTTGCTCAATCCATTTTTCAGTACCAAACTTTCTCTTTTTCTGTGCTTTTCCAACACACTACTCTTTATCATCAAACTTTTGACTGTTAAAGTCGTTTATAGTTTTTGCTGCTTCATCAGCATTTTTCAAAAATTTGGAGGACTAGTTTCACAGTTTGGGGTGTTTTTCAGAAACTTCACATTCGAAGTAAGTAAGTCTAGGAGATAGACATTATATGTGTGTATATATATATATATATATATATATATATATATATATATATATATATATATATATATATATATATAACCGTTTTCGTAGAATTGCTGCTAGATTCAAAATACTGATTGCTAATTCCCGGTAGTTGGTATGGCAATTATTGTTACAAGATGTGGATGAGTACATGATAGGGTTTCTATGAGTATAATGATTTTTCGGAGGGTTAAGGATCAATGAAGTTGTTGGTAAATTTACTGCTAATGTGGTAGAACATAAAAGGTTCCCTAGTAACAAAAACGTATATATCAAGGTTATAATAAGGGTTAATCTGAAAAATTGAAGTTGACTGGTTGGAAGTGTGGTAAAACTGGATACTTTGAATAGGGATTGCAAGGTTATTTTCAGTAAAAACAACGCTAAAGGATCTTGCACAGTTTTGAAGTCAAAGTATAGCTTTGAAAGATGTAGAGATCTAATAATGATGTCACAGTTTCAGAGTTATGACTTGGATTCTGATCCGTCAATATCAGAATATGTAATTGAATTTGTATAAAAATGATTGTATATCGTTATGAGCATTGTTAATAATTTTTGAATCAAAGTTGAAGAATGTACAGTATATCATATTAATTGTGAACTTATATATTTCTCCGGGAATTACCTACCCATTAAAGATTTCACAAGTAATATTTTGTACAAAAGAATTTTTATTACCGTCTTTATGAAAATATATGTATGTATATTTTCTTCAGATGTAATACAGATTTAATGAATTAATATCATATTAAACTCATTTAATTTTGGGCTTGAATTAGAAATGAATAATCTCTAAAACATTAGAGATTACATAATCTTCGCAGAGTATTTCACTAATGAAATCAATACTTCATTATTTATTCTTATTCCTTGGTGAAGGATGTTGATGCTCGGGGAATTTTTGTGAACCTTACTAGGTACAGATGATGTTTTCTGGAAAGTTTCGAGTACATCGGAAATGAAAATGTAAAATCAATTATGTAATTGAATAATACACTTGGTTTATTAGGAAATGGAATTCATTGAGTTGAAATAGAGATTGTAATTAACGAAGGTTAAGTTGTTATCAAAGGATGTACATCATAGCACATTAATAATATAAATTTAACCGAGTAATATTTACCCTTTTTCAATTCATACATAATTGCTTAGTACGAAAAGATTTATGATGGTTTCAAAATTTATATATATAAGATATACATATAAACTCTTTAGAGGAATTGAGTTAATATTTCAGAACTCATTGATACAATATACTCGTTGTTGACTCGTAATGATGTCCACGGTGCTTTCTTGAACTGACGGAGCTTGTGATGTAGTAGATGCTGCTGGTGCTGACGATGCAAACGGTACTGACGGTGCTGATGATGCTGACGGTACTGTTGATGTTGTAATATAACAAGTCTAGCTTGTAAATCATACACCATTCCGATCAGGGTTTCTACTCTATCTGATTTATGGTTAAGGCTAGAATAAATAATCTCTAAGATTATAGATTATATAATCGCCATATGATATTTCTCTGATGAAGTTATGATTCCATACTTCATCGTTTATTGTTGTTGGTACTCCTTGGTACCTATGGTGCGTATGATGTTGATATCCGAGGTACAGATTGTGATGTTGAGGCGTGTGATGGGAATGTTATTGTTGGTGGTAGTAATGGTACTGTTGGTGTTGTTGTCGGTGGTACTGTTGCCGCCGATGCTGGTGGTGCCTGTGATGCCTGCTGTAGTGACCCGAACTTTTCCATGTTTATATATATTAATTGAGATTGATATTTACATGATTAAATGTTTCCAACATGTTAAGCAATCAAACTTGTTAAGACTTGATTAATTGAAATATGTTTCATATAGACAATTGACCACCCAAGTTGACCGGTGATTCACGAATGTTAAAACTTTTAAAAACTATATGATGACATATATATGGATATATATATAGTTAACATGATACTATGATAAGTAAACATATCATTAAGTATATTAACAATGAACTACATATGTAAAAACAAGACTACTAACTTAATGATTTTTAAACGAGACATATATGTAACGATTATCATTGTAAAGACATTTAATGTATATATATCATATTAAGAGATATTCATACATGATAATATCATGATAATATAATAATTTAAAATCTCATTTGATATTATAAACATTGGGTTAACAATATTTAACAAGATCGTTAACCTAAAGGTTTCAAAACAACACTTACATGTAACGACTAACGATGACTTAACGACTCAGTTAAAATGTATATTGATGTCAAAGCTAAGTGGTATAAAATACTATTAAATTTTAGCAGGAAAATACTATTAAATACGATATAATTTTACACAAGATATTTATTTATTTAGAGAATGGATATACTTAAACCTTGCTACAACACTTATAGGCAGTGTACCTAATTGTACAGTAGTGTAGTTTTTAGTAAGTCCAGTTCGTTCCACAGGGAATCTTTTTAAACAAAGCTTAACGCTATATTAGTTTACTTTTATAAAAATACAAATATATATATATATAAGTAATATTATTATTATAAAGGGGGGTTTTTACCGTTTAAAGACCGGTTTGTCAATTTTAAAACTTTAGTCGCAGTTAAAACCAAATGTAAAATATTAAAAATAAATACAAGACTTAAATTAAAGCATAAAGTAAATAACGATAATGAAATTGCGAATAATAAAAATGCGATAAAATAAACTTGCGATAATTAAAAAGTACGATAATTAAAAGTGCAATTAAATACAATAACAATAAAAATGCGATAATTAGAAGTGCAATTAAATATAAAATAAAGGAAATTAAATATGAAATAAAAGAATTATGCTTATTTAAACTTCCGTAATCATGATGTTTGACGTGTTGATTTTAGTTTTATGCCCATGGGTTAATTGTCCTTTGTCCTGGATTATTTAATATGTCCATACGGATTTGTCCATAATAGTCCATCAGTCATAAATATAAAGAGCGAAAGCCTTCGTCAAATTATTCTTATTCCCGAAGTCAAATATTCCAACTAATTGGGGATTCGAATTGTAACAAGGTTTTAATACTTTGTTTAATGAATACACCAGGTTATCGACTGCGTGTAAACCAAGGTTTTACTACTTTGTTAACAATTACACCAATTACCCTTGAATGTAATTCAACCCTGTTTCAACAAGTCTATTAACTATTAATCCAGTTCCGTATCCGGTAAAATAAATAATTATTGGTATTTATAGATATCCCGCCCACCGTACCCAGTCAAGCGTATGCGGTTATATATAAATACGTCGAATTATAAGTTTGTATATTAAATTAACAAGGTATTGTTTAGTTAATATAAAACCCATTAATAGCCCATAGTCTAATTTCCACAAGTGTCGTTCTTTTGTCCAAACCCCAATTATGGTACAAAGTCCAATTACCCAATTTTAGTAATTAGCCCAACATCATGATTACTTCGGATTAAATAAGCATAATAATAACTTAGCTACGAGACATTAAATTAAAAAGGTTGAACATAACTTACAATGATTAAAAATAGCGTGGCGTTACACGGACAGAATTTCGACTTACACCCTTACAACATTCGCTAACATACCCTTATTATTAGGATTAAAATTAAAATTAAAATTAAAATATAAATATAAATATATACGATATAGATAGAGAGATGGATGGATTTTTGGTAATTTTTGCGATCAGAATTCGTTTGCTTTTATAGGGATTTTCGACTTTTGGGGCTCCGCGACTCGCGGCATTTTTGCCTTCAAACTCCGCGAGTCGCGGAGAATGAAATTACAGCTCAGTCCCTTTGGAGTCTTTCTTGCCGACGGTTTTTATTATTTATTATAATATATAAATAATTATAAGAATTATTAAAATATTATATTATATTTATGTGCATAGTTGCCTTGTAATTTTCAGTCCGTTGCGTCGAGCGTTGAGAGTTGACTCTGGTCCCTGTTCCGGATTTTCGAACGTCCTTGCGTACAATTTTATATTTTGTACTTTGCGTTTTGAATCTTGTACTCTTGTAATTTCGAGATGTTTCTTATCAATAATTGGAACCTCTTTGATTGTCTTTTGTACTTTTGAGCTTTTTGGTCGTTTGCGTCTTCAATTCGTCGAATCTGTCTTTTGTCTTCACCTTTTATTATTTAAACGAATATCACTTGTAAATAGAACAATTTCAACTAAAAGCTTGTCTTTCTTGAGGAATAATGCTATGAAATATATGTTCGTTTTTAGCATTATCAAATATTCCCACACTTGAGCGTTGCTTGTCCTCAAGCAATATCGTCTTGAAATACTAGAATCACTTCTTTATTCTTCACACTTTGTACATCAATGATTTCTTTACGGCGGTATAAACAATGGTAGTAACGATATGGTTTACAGTCCCACATGACTATAAAAATTTAGATCCATTAAGGAAATTGGATCTTTATGAAAACATTTGATCTTTTGAAAATTGAATCTAGTTTTTACCCTAGATAAGTTTTCCGGAATAACCCTTTACCGGTGTTTGCAAAATATTTTTGTGGGTTTGGTGGGTTTCAGATTTGAAAATTTTAGCTCAAAACTTATGATTTTGTGTCACCCACTTGCTAACCTTGTATTTGGAAAGCAACACGTCCAGTTTACTTGTCCCGTATATTACCTTTCGGTAAACTACCGTTCGGTTGTAAAGGAAAGCGTTGAACAAGCAACTGTTAAGGCAATGTCCCCTGACATGCTTTTAATTATGGTCTATAACGTGTCGGACGCAATTACTATCCTTGGTAGGAGCAATAGTAAAGCTCACCCTTATGATTTTTCGGTCTGGCACAAGGTCCTGTCTTTGACCATGCTATGCAACCACCGTTCTTACGGTTGACACCCGATTTGGTTCAGGTGACCTAATGAATTCCAGGTGAATTCCTAGGATTTTACGTTCAATGGTAATGAACGCATTGAAAATAGGGTTTTCAGAAAACAAATCGGTTTGTAATTTTGATTAAAATATTTTCTCGTTCAAGCTCGAGTTTAGATATCATTGAATTCCATGAGTTTGAATTCTCAATCTTTAAGGTCAATCTCTAGGATTGAGTAATATCAGGCTTAAAAGCTGATTTTTAATCTTTAAGGAGATTATCCTTTCTGGGGATCTGATTCATTAGTCTTATCAAGCTAATTTGCATGGTGCCCCCCCCCCCATTGTACGAGATAAATCCTTCTCATGGTTAGGATAAATCTGACCACTTGGCGACCCTGTTTAATGCTGAGGTCCGTGGATTTCCTGCTGATTTTAGTGATGACTTTTCTGGATTTTTCGTCAACCTACAGCTGGTCTGGACGACAACTTCATGACCTAAATCAAGAAGCGCGTTTCTTTTTCAGAAGACTTTACTTCCTTTTAATGATGGAATTAATTCATCGTGTAGATCCATCTTTTCTTTTCTTTCATCGGGTAAAACAGTTTAGTTTAGTCCAAAGCAAAAGTATTTTCAGTTATTTGTACAAAAATATGTGATATATGTTTTGAATAAATTGGAGAATTTTCCCACACTTAGTTTCTTTCTTTGCCTTTTTATCGTCCTCTATTCCATTTTAAATAAATTTTAACATTTTGGTTTGTTTCTCAATTTATGTCCTTTTCGAGGTTACAATAATTTCGGTGTTAAAATCTAGTTTTATCGTTCATAAATATGTATAAACATGATTTTGAGTTCATTTAATTGAAAATTTTGAAAAATTTTACTAGAATTGGGTAGTCAGTATATAAGACTAGGGCTGTTCTTTATTATCAGAGAGCACTAGATTCTAATACAACTACTGCTTTACTAGTATTTTTAATGGTAACCAAGTGTATAAAGTAAAAAATTTTAAAATCCGAAAGAATTTAACCCCTTCCCACACTTAAGATCTTGCAATGCCCTCATTTGCAAGAAATCAGTAATAATTTAAATTATTGAGGGTAATTTGTGTGAAAATGATTAAATTTTTACCAAAGTTTCCAAATATATTGGCGTTTGTTTGCTGAATGATAAATGGTGCACATCATTTGTTCATTCCGTCTTGTTGTTATTTCACATATATTTTGCATCTTGTCGTCAAAATTAGTTGCTTTTGCTGAACTTAATGCCAGTCTTTGAAAATGCGTTGTTTTACCCTGTTGTGTACATAAGATAAACTGCAAACATATATACATATTTTTGAAGTTTGGTATATTACCCCACATTCAAAAATTATTAAAATCTAAGAATAAAAATTAGACAATTATAAAAACTATTACAATATTAACAAAAGTATTAAACGTATCAATCATTACAAATTACAAAATAAATAAAACTAAGTATACTAGGAATGATACTGGTACCAATAGGGGTTCCAGGCATAACCATAGGTGCTATAGAATGCTTCGGCAGGGTTATACGTAGGATAAGGTGGTTGCATCTCTATAGACCAGGGAGGGAAGATGGGTTTCGGTGTAGGAATATAGTTTCTACCTATATGTTGGCAATGAGCTATGATTTGGTTCTGATGAACTTGCCAATCTTCAAATGCTCTCTGTCTAGCATTTTCGTATTCCTGAGAAGCTATAAACCTTTGTATTTCTTGCATCTCATTTCCCCCTCCTACATTACCTTGCTGTTGGTTTCTCTCAACCTGTGGATGTCTACCATGGTATGGTACTGCGGCGTTATTTCGCCTCTTCAAAACTTTCGCACCATGGTATACATTTAAACCTATAGTATCGCGGGGTTCTGGTTCTTCTACTAATAATCCCCCCGACTTATATCCACACCGAGATATTCACCAATCAAAGTAATAAAAATACCACCTCCTATTATGCTATGCGGTCTCATCCCCCGAACCATAGCTGATAAATAATAACCCACACAATACGGTATACTTACAGCGCTTTGTGGGTCTCGAATACACATATGGTAAAACAAATCCTGTTCATTTACCTTTTCCTTGTTCTTACCCCTTTGTGTAATCGAATTAGCTAAAAATCTATGAATCACTCTTAATTCGGCTCTATCTATATCCAAATAAGAGTAATTTCCCACTTTGAAACGGTGATGGCTTTTCATTTGACTCCACACACCGTGTGTATCAAAATTTTCATCTATCTTTCTACCGTTTAGTATCAACCCTCTACAATCGACAGATGCTAACTCCTCAGGCGTATATATACGTAAAGCCTGAGCCATGTCCAGTAAAGACATGTGGCGCATCGAACCGCCTAACAAAAATCTAATAAAAGAACGATCGGTTAAACTATCTACCCGATCATTCAACTCTATACTACACAACAATTCTTCACACCATACTTTATATACAGGTCTACGCATGGTGAATAAACGTACCCAGTCATTAAAAGTAGAATTACCATACCTCTGTACAAGTAATTCCCTAATTGGCCCGGCCAATTCTACAGCTTCTAAGGGTCCCCATTCTATGACCCTCGGTACCTCAACAACCTTAGAATGAAGAGTATGCAAACCCCTCTGGTATTTTGGATAATCTATCCAAAGTCTGTCAAATCTCAGGTTCGGGTGCAACTCTTCCAAGTGCATATCAGAAAATGTCATGACCGGATGAGGTATATCCTGCTTGTAGTAGTTATCCACCTCCTGTTGTTCCGCATTCTCAGCAGGAGCATTGCGAGCTTGGGATGAAGATTCACCCCTTTCAGTCTGCAAAACACATCAAACACAATTTTTGTGCATCCAAATATGCATTAGTGTCAGCAAAATCATCAATCAAAATAATTACAATGACATGATCAATTTATATCAAACTTAAGCTTATTTTCATATTTTCATCAAATCTACACTTTTTCAAATAAGCATATACGAAAATGTTCGCCAAGTTCATAAGCATTCAACTCAAATAACATGTCAAAATAATCATTACTAGCAATTAAACAAGTTTCAAATGGCATTATCTTTCAAAAATCAAGTTCATGAATTTTAGACTTGAAAAAAGTCCACTTTAATTCTCAAAATCATGTTTAGGCTCAAAGTTTGGATCATTTAACTACCTAAACATGTTACACTACTTAATTTAGCAACAATTCATGACAAAAATTGGCCATAACCTGTTTATATCAAAAAGCCCCAAATTTGCTCAAGAACACAAAATTTCGGATTAAATGGTGTTTAGGTGTAGAAATTTACCGTTTTTCTTGAGTAATTCCTAGATAGCATCCTTCTCAACATGATTTTAGTAAAAGATTTGGTGATTAGCGGTTAAAAATTGTGATTTTGGGGGTTTTTTTTTCGGGTTTTTCGTGGGTTATTTCGCAGTTATTTTGCTGTATGTGTGTGTTCTGAGCTGTTCTGCTCGATTTTATTTTTTCCTGATTTTTCGTCCCTCCGCGACTCGCGGCATTTAACCCTTCAAACTCCGCGAGTCGCGGAGTTTGGTATATTTTTTTTTTTTTTATAATCTTTAACTTATAAAACAATTAAGTAAATAATTTTTAAAATTTTGTTTTCCTTATTATTGAGGACGAGGTCGTTTCGGATCGATGTCCTAGTCTGTCCCTCGACAAAATTTTAAAATTTGTCTTTTTGTAGCGATTGTTTTAAAAGCTAAGATTTTTGGTTTTTTAATGTTTTTGGCATACTTTAATTCAATAAGATTAAAAATAGTGATAATCAAAGTTCTCGTCCCTCCCTTGGGTAAAGCAATTTCGGTTCAAAGACCTAGTCTTCAACTTACGAAGAATTTTAAAAATCATATTTTTAACTTAATGAGATAAAGTAAATTTTTGTTTTTAAATTCACACAATTTAAATATAAAATTCAAAATTAATATTAAAAATTCACACCAAACTTAAAATTTGAAATGCATAAAATTAAAAATTCATATTTTAAAAATTAAAAATTCACACCAAACTTAATTTAAAAATTCATATTATAAATTCACACCAAACTTATATTAATTTTTCAAATATTTACAATTTTAAATATATTGTTTTTACAATATTAATTTAAGATTTAAATATTAATTTTAAAAACATGGTAAAAATAAAATTAAAAATCTTTTTGTCTTTTTATCCCACTTTAATCAATCAAATATTATCAAAAATATGCGCCCCTCTTTTCGGTAAAGTAATTTCGGTTCCAAAACCTAATTTAACTCATGACGAATTTTTGAAATATTTTGGGTTGATTGTTTAAAGATATTTATACCTTAAGAATAAACGTTAAATTTCAGAGTGATGTAATAAATTTTTGAATGATATCAATAATTTCGGTCGCCAAACCTAATTTTATTCAATACCAATTTAATACTTTTTAGCGAACAAATTAGCGTTTATTATCAAAAGGTTAAAAATAAAATAAAATAAAAACTGTACAGACTTACCTTTGAAATAGATTTCTTAGTTATATGATCTATTCCATTCATAAGATAGTCGGTTTAATTGGTTTTCCATGGCTACATAGGCGTAACCTCAAGCATTCAGTGTCTTTTCTTCTAAACATATGAACGATCCGTCTCTGCATAAAGTAACAAATTCGGTATTTGAATAGGTTTGATTATTTGAACATTTACCTCCATGTGACCGTTTTCCGCATTTGTGACATCGTTCTAGGTGTCATGCTCTTCTTTTTGCTGCGGATTTTGATTTTCCTTTACCAAATTGTAACTTATTATCTTCGCATCTGGATTCTTTTCTAACTCCGTCCATTCTTTCTCTGATTACTGATACTATTTCACTCGGTAGTATGTCATTATTACGTTTAGTGATCAAAGCGTGTAGCATTAGACCATGGTTTAGTTCACAGGCAGTCTTCATTTCCTAAAAAAAATAAAAATTCAGAATGGGGGGAGAAGACTAGTTCTTTAGGGTCTGCTAGGGAAAGACCATTTGGGTTCCATTTTCGAGAACTACACGAAAACAGACAATCTAACTCTAACAGAAATACATAAACCCTTGATTCTCCCCACACTTAGTTGGCTGTGGTATCGAAATTGTGATTAACATTATTTTCAATTGAATCATCAACAACTTGTATATCTTTGACTTTTACTTCAATCCATTTGTTGATTTCTTCCGTAACTTTCACAAATTCAACTAACATTGCCTTTTCTTTTGACGATAAATTGGATATTAATCGGTTATATAACTTAAAGTTTCCTTTAATCTTAGCATCGTGAATCCGTTTATAAAGTTTCTTCGTTGAACTGTTAAAAATGGATTCATCTAATTTCGTATCATCAACGGCATTCTTTGTGATTGGATCATCATTAAGTGTTTCTTCATCTTCCCCACACTTATGCGTTTTTATTGGTCTAACAGTTTTGGTTTGTGGAGATCTAAACTTTCGGTTCACAAAGGTGATCGATGTATCACCATCCCTAAGTGTTATTCTACCTTCTCTTACATCAATGAATGCCTTGGTGGTTGCTAAAAATGGGCGACCTAGAATTAGAGGAATATCAAGGTTTTCCTCCATATTAATCACTATGAAGTTTGTAACAAAGGTCAAACTTCCCACGTTAACAAGTAAATTATTTGCTATTCCAACCGGGTGTTTAATGGTTTGGTCAAATGATTGAACACCTATTTTGGTTGGTTTTAATTTACCCATGCCTAATCATTTGTATAAGGAAAGAGGCATAATATTTGCACTTGCTCCTAAATCTGCGAGTCCATTATATACAGCACCATCATTAAGTAAGCAAGAAATGATAAATTCACCCGGGTCTCCTGCTTTAGTAAGTTGAGTTGGTTTGTAAACCTTTTTCGGGTGTTCTTTCCTTGGTTCTTTCATTTCTATTTGAATTTCTTGTTCACATTTTTCTTCGTTTCTTGGAATGGGAGGTTTGTATAGGAATTCTTCTTCATCACTCAAATTTGAATCCTCCCTATATTCCAGTTTTGATTTTTCATATGTTGTTGATAACATATTTATGTTTTCATTTTGAAGGTTTTCTTGGGTGGTGAAATTATGATTAACTTCATTGTCAACTTCCATCGGACCATGTATGTAATGTTTAACTCTGTGACCATTAACTTTAAATTCAATCCCATTTGAATTTATTAATTCTATCGTTCAGTATGGGAAAACTCTTTTGACTATGAATGGTCCAGACCATCTTGATTTCAATTTTCCAGGAAATAGTTTGAATCGTGAATTGAAAAGAAGAACTCTGTCTCCTTCTTTAAATTCTTTTGAACTTCTGATTCTTTTATCATGCCATTTCTTCGTTCTTTCTTTATAGATTAACGAATTTTCGTATGCTTCATGTCTTAATTCTTCTAATTCGTTTAGTTGACTTAATCGTAGACGTCCAGCTTCATGTAAATTAAGATTACATGTTTTCAAAGCCCAAAATGCTTTGTGTTCAATTTCTACTGGAAGATGACATGCTTTTCCATAAACAAGTCTAAAAGGTGTGGTTCCAATTGGAGTTTTGTAGGCTGTTCTAAAAGCCCAGAGTGCATCCTCCAATTTAATGGACCATTCCTTCGGATTTGATCCTACGGTTTTCTCTAGAATACGTTTTAAGGCTCGGTTGGTATTTTCAACTTGTCCACTTATTTGTGGATGATATGCGGTGGAGATTTTATGAGTTACTCCATATCTTTTAAGAACTTCTCAAGTTGATTATTACAGAAATGAGTACCCCGATCACTTATCAAAGCTTTCGGTGTTCCAAACCTTGCGAAAAGACGTTTTAAAAAGTTGACTACAACTCGTGCATCGTTAGTTGGGAGAGCTTGTGCTTCCGCCCATTTAGATACATAATCAATGGCTACGAGTATATATAGATTATTATGAGATTTTGGAAATGGACCCATAAAGTCAATACCCCAAATGTCAAATACTTCACATACTTGGATGACATTTTGTGGCATTTCATCACGTTGACTTATTTTTCCGGCCCTTTGACAAGCATCACAGGATTTGCAAAGAAGGTGTGCGTCTTTGTAAATTGTAGGCCAATAGAATCCAGCATCATAAACTTTTCTTGCTGTTAGTTGAGGCCCATAATGCCCTCCTGTTGGTCCTGTGTGACAATGGTTTAATATTTTACTAGCTTCATCTCCAAATACACATCGGCGTATTATTCCATCTGGACAACTTTTAAACAGATGTGGATCTTCCCAAAAATAGTGTTTTATATCACTGAAGAATTTCTTTCGTCTTTGGTACGATAATCCTTTTTCAAGGAATCCACATACTAAATAGTTTGCATAGTCTGCAAACCATGGAATTTCTTTATAATCTATCTTCAATAGATATTCATCAGGAAAGTTGTCTTTTATGGCCGATTCATTTAGAACTTCTAATTCGGGATTTTCAAGACGAGAAAGATGATCAGCGGCGAGATTTTCTGCTCCTCTTTTATCTCGGATTTCAATATCAAATTCTTGTAAGAGTAAGATCCAACGGATTAATCTTGGTTTAGCATCTTGTTTTGAAAATAGGTATCTAAGAGCAGAATGGTCGGTATAGACCACCGTTTTTGCTAGAACGAGATATGATCGAAATTTGTCAAAAGCAAAGACAATAGCAAGGAGTTCTTTTTCAGTAGTTGTATAGTTCATTTGTGCTCCTTGTAACGTCTTACTAGCATAATATATAGGTTGAAATCGTTTTTCAATCCTTTGTCCTAAAACGGCTCCCATTGCAAAATCACTTGCATCGCACATTAGTTCAAATGGTAGATTCCAATTTGGTGTTATCATGATCGGTGCATTAGTGAGTTTCTCTTTAAGAATATTAAAAGATTTGATACACTCATCGGAAAAGATGAATGGAGCATCCTTTTCTAGGAGTTTATTCATAGGAGTGGCAATTTTTGAAAAATCTTTTATGAAACGTCGGTAAAAACCGACATGCCCTAGAAAACTCCTAACTCCTCTAACATTGGTGGGATGTGGAAGTTTAGCAATTACATCTACTTTAGCTCTATCCACTTCAATTCCTTCTTTTGAAAATTTATGTCCAAGAACGATGCCTTCTTTAACCATGAAATGGCATTTCTCCCAATTAAGAACTAGATTTGATTGTTCGCATCTAATTAGCATTCATTCCAGATTAACTAGACATGATTCAAATGTATCACCGAAGACTGAAAAGTCATCCATGAATACTTCCATGCATTCTTCTATCATGTCGTGAAAAATCGCCATCATACACCTTTGAAAGGTTGCAGGGGCGTTGCAAAGTCCAAATGGCATGCGTTTGTAAGCAAAAGTACCATAAGGGCGCGTGAATGTGGTTTTCTCTTGATCTTCGGGTGTTATTGGAATTTGAAAATATCCGGAAAATCCATCTAGAAAACAATAGTAACTATTTCCGGCTAATCTTTCCAACATTTGATCAATGAAAGGTAAGGGAAAGTGATCTTTTCTGGTGGCGTCATTTAATTTTCTATAATCAATACACACACGCCATCCTGTTACAGTCCTAGTAGGAATAAGCTCATTTTTCTCATTTGTAATGACAGTCATGCCACCCTTCTTAGGTACGCATTGAACTGGGCTTACCCATGGACTATCAGAAATTGGATATATCAAACCTGCATCTAGCAGTTTAATAATCTCTTTCTTAACTACATCTTGCATATTAGGATTTAGTCTTCGTTGGCGTTGCACATACGTTTTATGACCTTCTTCCATAAGGATTTTATGTGTGCAATACGAAGGACTTATTCCTTTAATATCATGAATCTTCCATGCAATGGCTGGTTTATGAGCTTTCAACACAGAAATGAGTTGTGATTTCTCATTTTCAGTAAGAGAAGACGATATTATTACAGGTAATTTAGATTCACCATGTAAATAAGCGTATTCCAAATGGTTTGGAAGTGGCTTTAACTCTAATTTCGGTGGTTCTTCTATCGATGATTTATATCGATATTTGTCTTCTTCTTTTAGCATTTGAATTTCTTCTGTTGTTGGTTCATATCCATTAGCTATAAGTGTAGCTAACATTTCAGCTTCATCAATTGGTTCATTACCTTCTCCTAAAGAACATTCTCCTGTTCCTTGTAATTCTGGAAATTCTTCTAACAATTCTGCATGTGCATCTATAGTTTGAATATAATAACATGTATCATCTGCAGATTGTGGTTGTTGCATTGCTCTATCAACTGAAAAGGTAACACTCTCATCCTCTATACTTAGGGTCAATTTCTTACCGAACACGTCTATCATTGCTTTAGCCGTGTTTAAGAATGGTCTTCCTAATATGAGAGGAACTTGAGAATCTTCTTCCATGTCCAAAACAACAAAATCTACTGGAAATACTAAAGTACTAACTTTAACTAGCATGTTCTCCATTATCCCTCTAGGATATTTTATTGATCTATCGGCTAGTTGTATGCTTATTCTGGTTGGTTTCAATTCTCCAAGGTCTAGTTTAGTGTATAGTGAATACGGCATTAGATTTATACTAGCACCTAAGTCTGCCAATGCTTCTATTGAACTAAGACTACCCAGAAAACATGGAATTGTGAAACTTCCTGGATCAGATAGTTTTTCTGGTATCTTATTCAACAGCACTGCTGAACAATTAGCATTCATAGTAACAGCCGAGAGTTCTTCCATTTTCTTTATATTTGAGATTAGATCTTTCAAGAATTTAGCATATCTAGGCATTCCTGAAATCACATCAATGAAAGGAAGATTTACATTTATCTGTTTAAACATATCCAAGAATTTGGATTGCTCGGCTTCAAGTTTCTCTTTCTTCATTTTACTCGGGTAAGGAAGTGGTGGTTGATATGGTTTAACATAAGGTTTAGCCTTAACTGTGTTATCTTCATTAACCTTTTCAACTACCGGTTCTTTTTCCTTATCTTGATTAGGTTGTGGTTCTTGTGGAGTAGGAATGGCTTCATCAGAAGTTACAGGTATTTCAGGTGGTTTAAGTGTTGTACCACTTCTTGTGGTAATGGCTTTAGCTGTTTCATTCCGGGGGTTAGCATTTGTATCACTAGGTAGACTTCCTGGTTTTCTTTCACCTATTAACCTTGCTAGGTTACTTACTTCTTGTTCTAGATTTTGAATAGACGCTTGTTGATTTCTAAATGCTTGAGCATTTTGTTCATTGGTTTGTTTTTGAGATGTGAAAAACTGCGTTTGAGTTTCAACTAGCTTCGTCGTCATATCTTCTAAATTCGGCTTTTTATCATCGGTTTGTTGTGGTGGTTTGTTTTGAAAATTAGGTCTTTGCTAATTGTAAGTATTATTAGATACTTGTTGATTGCTAGGACCTTGTTGGTTGTTGTATGGAATATTTCGGTTATAATTTTAGTTTTGATTGTAAATCGGTCTTGGCGGTTGATAATTATTCTGATAATTATTTCCAGGCCTTTGGTTTATGTATGAAATATTCTCTCTTTGTTCCATTGTTAATTCAATACTGAGACAATCTTTTGTCAAATGTGGTCCTCCACACTGCTCACAACTAATTCGTATTGAGTGAATATCTTTAATCATCTTTTCCATTCGTCTCTCCACAGCATCTATCTTTGCGGAAATGGAATCTAAGTCATGGCTAGAATCGGCTCTAGCTGCTTTAGATGATCTAACGATATCTTTTTCTTGGTGCCACTCATGTGAGTGGGAAGCAGTGTTATCAATAATTTTGTAAGCATCAGTTTCAGTTTTCTTCATAATAGAACCACCAGCTGCTATATCTATATCTTTCCTTGTAGTGATGTCGCATCCTTGGTAGAATATTTGTACTATTTGACAGGTGTCTAAACCATGTTGCGGACATCCTCTTAACAACTTTCCATATCTTGTCCATGCCTCATATAGAGTTTCATTTGGCTTCTGTGTAAACGTAACAATTTCTGCTTGAAGTCTTACGGCTTTAGATGCAGGAAAGAATTGTTTAAGAAATTTGTCAACTAAAACATCCCATGTATCAATCGCCCTTTCAGGTAACGATTCCAACCAATCTTTGGCTTCTCCCTTTAAAGTCCAGGGAAATAACATGAGATATATCTGTTCATCCTCCACTTCTCGGATTTTAAATAGTGTGCAGATCCTATTAAAGGTACGTAGATGTTCATTTGGATCTTCCTTCGGCGCACCACTAAATTGGCATTGATTAGTCACCATGTGTAGAATTTGTCCTTTGATTTCATAATCTGGCGCATTAATATCTGGATGAGTAATTGCGTGACCTTGGCCAGTGCGTTTAGCTCTCATTCGGTCTTCCATACTTAAAGGTTCCAGATTCTCCATAATTGAATTTGTTGAATCGGAATCACTAGAGGATTCTGATTTAATGGTTCGTTCCTCAACAATCTCTGTTTGAATGATTGGTGGTTCCGGAGGAAAGTTTAATGGTTCAGGATCTACGAACCGTTCCTGAATATTCTCCGGATTCTCAATTGTGAGGTCCGGTTCAAAAAATGGATTATCGGAAATTTGAACTGAAGTACTTGGTCGACTGGATGATGATTCTAAAGAAAAATCAACGGCGGTTATATTTGCTAAATGTCTTGATCTAGTTACAGGTGGTGAACGTACAAAAGGTGGTGATCGTCTTGCTCGGTGCATTCACTGAATATCCTATTAGTTTTTAAAAAGGAAAGAAAAATTATAATAAGTTATCCAATTAATAGACTTTTCTGATTTTGCCCACGTTTCGAATAGCCAAAAGATGCAGCAGAGGGGCAGGATTCGTTTGGTCTCAATATAATTGAGGACTGTTTGGCTCCAATAACCCGGTCCACGTACAAATCCAACTATTACTACGAACCAGAAAATTTTGATGTCTATCAATTTAACCACTTAAAATAAATTTTCGTAATTTTAAGAAATTTAGATAAGAAGTAAAATAAAAATCTATGTCCTAAAAACTAGAATAGCGAGAAATAAGAAAGAAAAAGAGTTCGTCGAAAAAGATCGAAAAAGAAAAATGGTTGAAAAATAAAAGGTGACGGAAAAATTAAAGAAACTTATAAAAATTAAAAATACTTGACTAACCTAACCTTATTACTACAACTAACTTAAAATTATAATCGCAAATTGAGATTACTAATTGGAATGATAATTGATACATAGGTAAAAGGTGTCTAAAAATATTAAAGCTTACAGGAAAAACTAAATCCCAAATGGAAATAACTTAAAAAGAAACTAAAACTTAAAAAGGCGTCGCAAAATTCTAAAGCACCTAAATCTTAGTTTAAAGAAAAAGCACTTACGGGATTTTACGGCAAAGCCTAAAAATCTAGAAGTAAAAATAACTATAGCAAAAACTATGAATTAAAACTAAATATGAGCTAAAAATACAAATATTACGTTAAAACAATTAAAAAGGGACAAAATATAAAAATATACAAAAAGTTGTAAAAATTAAAATTTTTGTAAAAATATTATTTTTATATTATTTTATAAAAGTATTAATTTAAATATATAAATAAAACTAATTAAAACTTAATATAACTAAATAATTAAAATTAAATATTAATTTAATTAAAACCTAAATCTTAATTAATTAATAATAATAATTATTACTCCGTATTAATTGCAGTTAGGGTTTCTGGCAGGCGTGTCAGAAAAAGCTCCGCGAGTCGCGGTATTTCAAACAGCAAACCCCGCGAGTCGCGGGGTTCCAAAATTCAACCCTGGAATAGGAAATTTACGCGTTTTTCTTTATTTTTTTTATTTTCTGTTTTCTGTTTTTATATTTTCTGTTTATATTATTTTATTAAAATATTTATATAATTTAAATAAAACTTATCTTTAATAACTAAGATAAAAATAAAATACTTTATAACAATAAAAAAAATAGATTTATATATATATATATATATTTTTTTTTTCGGTTTTTTTATATTTATAAAATATATTTATAAAATAGATTAAATAAAACTTATATTTTTACAAACTAAAGAAACTTTATAAAACTTAAATATTTATCAAACTCCTAAAAATACATAAATTTTTGTTTTTCTTTTTATATTTTCGAATAATTAAAACGTATTTTTACAAAAACGAATTTTAATAAAAGTTAACTAAATTTTTTTTTTATATTAGCGTTGCGCTTCCGGCTTTTAAAAGAGGATCCCCGGCAGCGGCGCCAAAAATACTTGATGTCAAAGCTAAGTGGTATAAAATACTATTAAATTTTAGCAGGAAAATACTATTAAATACGATACAATTTTACACAAGATATTTATTTATTTAGAGAATGGATATACTTAAACCTTGCTACAACACTTACAGGCAGTGTACCTAATCGTACAGTAGTGTAGTTTTTAGTAAGTCCGGTTCGTTCCACAGGGAATCTTTTTAAACAAAGCTTAACGCTATATTAGTTTACTTTTATAAAAATACAAATATATATATAAGTAATATTATTATTATAAAGGGGGGTTTTACCGTTTAATGACCGGTTTGTCGATTTAAAACTTTAGTCGCAGTTAAAACCAAATGTAAAATATTAAAAATAAATACAAGACTTAAATTAAAGCATAAAGTAAATAACGATAATGAAATTGCGAATAATAAAAATGCGATAAAATAAACTTGCGATAATTAAAAAGTACGATAATTAAAAGTGCAATTAAATACAATAACAATAAAAATGCGATAATTAGAAGTGCAATTAAATATAAAATAAAGGAAATTAAATATGAAATAAAAGAATTATGCTTATTTAAACTTCCGTAATCATGATGTTTGACGTGTTGATTTTAGTTTTATGCCCATGGGTTAATTGTCCTTTGTCCTGGATTATTTAATATGTCCATACGGATTTGTCCATAATAGTCCATCAGTCATAAATATAAAGATCGAAAGCCTTCGTCAAATTATTCTTATTCTCGAAGTCAAATATTCCAACTAATTGGGGATTCGAATTGTAACAAGGTTTTAATACTTTGTTTAATGAATACACCAGGTTATCGACTGCGTGTAAACCAAGGTTTTACTACTGAAATGTCCCGTTCTTATTGATTAAAAACGTTCCATATTAATTGATTTCGTTGCGAGGTTTTGACCTCTATATGAGATGTTTTTCAAAGACTGCATTCATTTTAAAACAAACCATAACCTTTATTTCATCAATAAAGTTTTAAAAAGCTTTACGTAGATTATCAAATAATGATAATCTAAAATATTCTGTTTACACACGACCATTACATAATGGTTTACAATACAAATATGTTACAACAAAATAAGTTTCTTGAATGCAGTTTTTACACGATATCATACAAACATGGACTCCAAATCTCGTCCTTATTTAAGTATGCGACAGCGGAAGCTCTTAATAATCACCTGAGAATAAACATGCCTAAAACGTCAACAAAAATGTTGGTGAGTTATAGGTTTAACCTATATATATCAAATCATAATAATAGACCACAAGATTTCATATTTCAATACACATCCCATACATAGAGATAAAAGTCATTCATATGGTGAACACCTGGTAACCGACATTAACAAGATGCATATATAAGAATATCCCCATCATTCCGGGACACCCTTCGGATATGATATAAATTTCGAAGTACTAAAGCATCCGGTACTTTGGATGGGGTTTGTTAGGCCCAATAGATCTATCTTTAGGATTCGCGTCAATTAGGGTGTCTGTTCCCTAATTCTTAGATTACTAGACTTAATAAAAATGGGCATATTCGATTTCGATAATTCAACCATAGAATGTAGTTTCACGTACTTGTGTCTATTTTGTAAATCATTTATAAAACCTGCATGTATTCTCATCCCAAAAATATTAGATTTTAAAAGTGGGACTATAACTCACTTTCACAGATTTTTACTTCGTCGGGAAGTAAGACTTGGCCACTGGTTGATTCACGAACCTATAACAATATATACATATATATCAAAGTATGTTCAAAATATATTTACAACACTTTTAATATATTTTGATGTTTTAAGTTTATTAAGTCAGCTGTCCTCGTTAGTAACCTACAACTAGTTGTCCACAGTTAGATGTACAGAAATAAATCGATAAATATTATCTTGAATCAATCCACGACCCAGTGTATACGTATCTCAGTATTGATCATAACTCAAACTATATATATTTTGGAATCAACCTCAACCCTGTATAGCTAACTCCAACATTCACATATAGAGTGTCTATGGTTGTTCCGAAATATATATAGATGTGTCGACATGATAGGTCGAAACATTGTATACGTGTCTATGGTATCTCAAGATTACATAATATACAATACAAGTTGATTAAGTTATGGTTGGAATAGATTTGTTACAAATTTTCACGTAGCTAAAATGAGAAAAATTATCCAATCTTGTTTTACCCATAACTTCTTCATTTTAAATCCGTTTTGAGTGAATCAAATTGCTATGGTTTCATATTGAACTCTATTTTATGAATCTAAACAGAAAAAGTATAGGTTTATAGTCAGAAAAATAAGTTACAAGTCATTTTTGTAAAGGTAGTCATTTCAGTCGAAAGAACGACGTCTAGATGACCATTTTAGAAAACATACTTCCACTTTGAGTTTAACCATAATTTTTGGATATAGTTTCATGTTCATAATAAAAATCATTTTCTCAGAATAACAACTTTTAAATCAAAGTTTATCATAGTTTTTAATTAACTAACCCAAAACAGCCCGCGGTGTTACTACGACGGCGTAAATCCGGTTTTACGGTGTTTTTCGTGTCTCCAGGTTTTAAATCATTAAGTTAGCATATCATATAGATATAGAACATGTGTTTAGTTGATTTTAAAATTCAAGTTAGAAGGATTAACTTTTGTTTGCGAACAAGTTTAGAATTAACTAAACTATGTTCTAGTGATTACAAGTTTAAACCTTCGAATAAGATAGCTTTATATGTATGAATTGAATGATGTTATGAACATCATTACTACCTTAAGTTCCTTGAATAAACCTACTGGAAAAGTGAAAAATGGATCTAGCTTCAACGGATCCTTGGATGGCTCGAAGTTCTTGAAGCAGAATCATGACACGAAAACAAGTTCAAGTAAGATCATCACTTGAAATAAGATTGTTATAGTTATAGAAATTGAACCAAAGTTTGAATATGATTATTACCTTGTATTAGAATGATAACCTACTGTAAGAAACAAAGATTTCTTGAGGTTGGATGATCACCTTACAAGATTGGAAGTGAGCTAGCAAACTTGAAAGTATTCTTGATTTTATGTAACTAGAACTTGTAGAATATATGAAGAACACTTAGAACTTGAAGATAGAACTTGAGAGAGATCAATTAGATGAAGAAAATTGAAGAATGAAAGTGTTTGTAGGTGTTTTTGGTCGTTGGTGTATGGATTAGATATAAAGGATATGTAATTTTGTTTTCATGTAAATAAGTCATGAATGATTACTCATATTTTTGTAATTTTATGAGATATTTCATGCTAGTTGCCAAATGATGGTTCCCAAATGTGTTAGGTGACTCACATGGGCTGCTAATAGTTGATCATTGGAGTGTATATACCAATAGTACATACATCTAAAAGCTGTGTATTGTACGAGTACGAATACGGGTGCATACGAGTAGAATTGTTGATGAAACTGAACGAGGATGTAATTGTAAACATTTTTGTTAAGTAGAAGTATTTTGATAAGTGTATTGAAGTCTTTCAAAAGTGTATAAATACATATTAAAACACTACATGTATATACATTTTAACTGAGTCATTAAGTCATCGTTAGTCGTTACATGTAAGTGTTGTTTTGAAACCTTTAGGTTAACGATCTTGTTAAATGTTGTTAACCCAATGTTTATAATATCAAATGAGATTTTAAATTATTATATTATCATGATATTATCATGTATGAATATCTCTTAATATGATATATATACATTAAATGTCTTTACAACGATAATCGTTACATATATGTCTCGTTTAAAAATCATTAAGTTAGTAGTCTTGTTTTTACATATGTAGTTCATTGTTAATATACTTAATGATATGTTTACTTATCATAGTATCATGTTAACTATATATATATCCATATATATGTCATCATATAGTTTTTACAAGTTTTAACGTTCGTGAATCACCGGTCAACTTGGGTGGTCAATTGTCTATATGAAACATATTTCAATTAATCAAGTCTTAACAAGTTTGATTGCTTAACATGTTGGAAACATTTAATCATGTAAATATCAATCTCAATTAATATATATAAACATGGAAAAGTTCGGGTCACTACAGTACCTACCCGTTAAATAAATTTCATCCCGAAATTTTAAACAGTTGAAGGTGTTGACGAATCTTCTAGAAATAGATGCGGGTATTTCTTCTTCATCTGATCTTCACGCTCCCAGGTGAACTCGGGTCCTCTACGAGCATTCCATCGAACCTTAACAATTGGTATCTTGTTTTGCTTAAGTCTTTTAACCTCACGATCCATTATTTCGACGGGTTCTTCGATGAATTGAAGTTTTTCGTTGATTTGGATTTCATCTAACGGAATAGTGAGATCTTCTTTAGCAAAACATTTCTTCAAATTCGAGACGTGGAAAGTGTTATGTACAGCCGCGAGTTGTTGAGGTAACTCAAGTCGGTAAGCTACTGGTCCGACACGATCAATAATCTTGAATGGTCCAATATACCTTGGATTTAATTTCCCTCGTTTACCAAATCGAACAACGCCTTTCCAAGGTGCAACTTTAAGCATGACCATCTCTCCAATTTCAAATTCTATATCTTTTCTTTTAATGTCAGCGTAGCTCTTTTGTCGACTTTGGGCGGTTTTCAACCGTTGTTGAATTTGGATGATCTTCTCGGTAGTTTCTTGTATATCCCCCACTTCACTCCAACAAATCGGAGACCTGCACTTTCTACCATAAAGTGCTTCAAACGGCGCCATCTCAATGCTTGAATGGTAGCTGTTGTTGTAGGAAAATTCTGCTAACGGTAGATGTCGATCCCAACTGTTTTCGAAATCAATAACACATGCTCGTAGCATGTCTTCAAGCGTTTGTATCATCCTTTCGCTCTGCCCATCAGTTTGTGGATGATAAGCAGTACTCATGTCTAGACGAGTTCCTAATGCTTGCTGTAATGTTTGCCAGAATCTTGAAATAAATCTACCATCCCTATCAGAGATAATAGAGATTGGTATTCCATGTCTGGAGATGACTTCCTTCAAATACAGTCGTGCTAACTTCTCCATCTTGTCATCTTCTCTTATTGGCAGGAAGTGTGCTGATTTGGTGAGACGATCAACTATTACCCAAATAGTATCAAAACCACTTGCAGTCCTTGGCAATTTAGTGATGAAATCCATGGTAATGTTTTCCCATTTCCATTCCGGGATTTCGGGTTGTTGAAGTAGACCTGATGGTTTCTGATGCTCAGCTTTGACCTTAGAACACGTCAAACATTCTCCTACATATTTAGCAACATCGGCTTTCATACCCGGCCACCAAAAATGTTTCTTGAGATCCTTGTACATCTTCCCCGTTCCAGGATGTATTGAGTATCTGGTTTTATGAGCTTCTCTAAGTACCATTCCTCTCATATCTCCAAATTTTGGTACCCAAATCCTTTCAGCCCTATACCGGGTTCCGTCTTCCCGAATATTAAGATGCTTCTCCGATCCCTTGGGTATTTCATCCTTTAAATTTCCCTCTTTTAAAACTCCTTGTTGCGCCTCCTTTATTTGAGTAGTAAGGTTATTATGAATCATTATATTCATAGATTTTACTCGAATGGGTTCTCTGTCCTTCCTGCTCAAGGCATCGGCTACCACATTTGCCTTCCCCGGGTGGTAACGAATCTCAAAGTCGTAATCATTCAACAATTCAATCCACCTACGCTGCCTCATATTCAGTTGTTTCTGATTAAATATGTGTTGAAGACTTTTGTGGTCGGTATATATAATACTTTTGACCTCATATAAGTAGTGCCTCCAAGTCTTTAATGCAAAAACAACCGCGCCTAATTCTAAATCATGCGTCGTATAATTTTGTTCGTGAATCTTCAATTGTCTAGACGCATAAGCAATCACCTTCGTTCGTTGCATTAATACACAACCGAGACCTTGCTTTGATGCGTCACAATAAATCACAAAATCATCATTCCCTTCAGGCAATGACAATATAGGTGCCGTAGTTAGCTTTTTCTTCAATAACTGAAACGCTTTCTCTTGTTCATCATTCCATTCAAATTTCTTCCCTTTATGCGTTAATGCAGTCAAGGGTTTTGCTATTCTGGAAAAGTCTTGGATGAACCTTCTGTAGTAACCTGCTAGTCCTAAAAACTGGCGTATGTGTTTCGGAGTTTTCGGGGTTTCCCACTTTTCAACAGTTTCTATCTTTGCCGGATCCACCTTAATACCTTCTTTGTTCACTATGTGACCAAGGAATTGAACTTCTTCCAACCAAAATGCACACTTTGAAAACTTAGCGTACAATTCTTCCTTCCTCAATACTTCTAACACCTTTCTCAAATGTTTACCATGTTCTTGGTCATTCTTTGAGTAAATAAGTATGTCATCAATGAAAATAATGACAAACTTGTCAAGGTATGGTCCACACACTCGGTTCATAAGGTCCATGAACACAGCTGGTGCATTAGTTAAACCAAACGGCATGACCATAAACTCGTAATGACCGTAACGTGTTCTGAAAGCAGTCTTTGGAATATCATCTTCTTTCACCCTCATTTGATGATACCCGGAACGTAAGTCAATCTTTGAATAAACAGACGAGCCTTGTAGTTGATCAAATAAGTCATCGATTCTCGGTAGTGGGTAGCGGTTCTTGATGGTAAGTTTGTTCAACTCTCGGTAGTCGATACACAACC
Organism: Rutidosis leptorrhynchoides; assembly: GCF_046630445.1. Classification (NCBI taxonomy): domain Eukaryota; kingdom Viridiplantae; phylum Streptophyta; class Magnoliopsida; order Asterales; family Asteraceae; genus Rutidosis; species Rutidosis leptorrhynchoides. Next base: position 542,489,278 of record NC_092336.1, read on the forward strand.
TGAATGTACCATCTTTCTTCTTGACAAACAAAACAGGAACTCCCCACGGTGATGTGCTTGGTCGAATGAAACCACGCTCTAAAAGTTCTTGTAATTGGCTTTGCAGTTCTTTCATCTTGCTGGGTGCGAGTCTGTAAGGAGCACGAGCTATTGGTGCAGCTCCTGGTACAAGATCTATTTGAAATTCAACGGATCGATGTGGGGGTAATCCCGGTAATTCTTTCGGAAATACATCGAGAAATTCTTTTGCGACGGGAACATCATTGATGCTCTTTTCTTCAGTTTGTACTTTCTCGACGTGTGCTAGAACAGCATAGCAACCTTCTCTTATTAGTTTTTGTGCCTTCAAATTAGTAATAAGATGTAGCTTCGTGTTGCCCTTTTCTCCGTACACCATTAAGGGTTTTCCTTTTTCTCGTATAATGCGAATTGCATTTTTGTAACAAACGATCTCTGCTTTCACTTCTTTCAACCAGTCCATACCGATTATCACATCAAAACTCCCTAACTCTACTGGTATCAAGTCAATCTTAAATGTTTCGCTAACCAGTTTAATTTCTCGATTCCGACATATATTATCTGCTGAAATTAATTTACCATTTGCTAATTCGAGTAAAAATTTACTATCCAAAGGCGTCAATGGACAACTTAATTTAACACAAAAATCTCTACTCATATAGCTTCTATCCGCACCCGAATCAAATAAAACGTAAGCAGATTTATTGTCAATAAGAAACGTACCCGTAACAAGCTCCGGGTCTTCCTGTGCCTCTGCCGCATTAATATTGAAAACTCTTCCGCGGCCTTGTCCATTCGTGTTCTCCTGGTTCGGGCAATTTCTAATAATGTGGCCCGGTTTTCCACATTTATAACAAACTACATTGGCATAACTTGCTCCGACACTACTTGCTCCACCATTACTCGTTCTGACACCATTTGTTCCTTTCGTTCTATTAACCCCTGGTCCGTAGACCTCACACTTCACCGCGCTATGACCATTTCTTTTACACTTATTGCAAAATTTGGTGCAGAACCCCGAGTGATACTTTTCACACCTTTGGCATAGCTGCTTCTGATTGTTGTTGTTGTTGCGGTTATTATTGTTGTTGGGATGATTGTTGTAGTTGCTGTTGTTGTTGTTGTTGTTGTTGTTGGGCCATTTGTTGATGTTGCGATTGATGTTGCGATTGTTGGGATAATTGTTGCGATTATTGTTGTAATTGCTGTTGTTGTTATATTGGTGATTCTTATCACCGTTTTCCTCCCACTTTCTTTTGACTTGCTTCACATTGGCCTCTTCAGCAGTCTGTTCTTTAATTCTTTCTTCAATCTGGTTCACTAGTTTGTGAGCCATTCTACATGCCTGTTGTATGGAGGCGGGCTCGTGTGAACTTATATCTTCTTGGATTCTTTCCGGTAATCCTTTCACAAACGCGTCGATCTTCTCTTCCTCATCTTCGAACGCTCCCGGACACAATAGGCACAATTCTGTGAATAGTCTTTCATACGTGGTAATATCAAATCCTTGGGTTCGTAACCCTCTAAGTTCTGTCTTGAGCTTATTGACCTCGGTTCTGGGACGGTACTTCTCGTTCATCAAGTGCTTGAATGCTGACCACGGTAGTGCGTACGCATCGTCTTGTCCCACTTGCTCTAGATAGGTATTCCACCATGTTAACGCAGAACCTGTGAAGGTATGCGTAGCGTACTTCACTTTGTCCTCTTCAGTACACTTACTTATGGCAAACACCGATTCGACCTTCTCGGTCCACCGTTTCAATCCGATCGGTCCTTCGGTTCCATCAAATTCCAAAGGTTTGCAGGCAGTGAATTCTTTGTAGGTGCATCCTACACGATTTCCTGTACTGCTAGATCCAAGGTTATTGTTGGTATGTAGCGCAGCCTGTACTGCGGCTATGTTTGAAGCTAGAAAAGTACGGAATTCCTCTTCATTCATATTCACGGTGTGTCGAGTAGTCGGTGCCATTTCCTTCAAAATAGTCAAATGGAACAAGTTAATCATACAGAATATTAAGAGTAGTTAATAGTATTTCGTAGCATAATATGAACTCATTTATAAAAGCTTTTTCTTCATATTAGCGTTTTATAAGTTTAAATTCGGGTAGTACCTACCCGTTAAGTTCATACTTAGTAGCTAATATACAATTCAACTACTACAATTCTATATGAAAAACTGATTATAATAATATTTTGCGTTCAAACTTTTATACAATATTTTACAAACTTACAATACCGCTTATTTTACATAAAGCATGAAATATAGCACACAATAACTTTGCTACAAGATAGTTGTGAAGATAATTCTAGCTAGTACACAAGTCGTTCAGCAAAGGCAATAAAGACACGTAATTCATACGTCCAGAAACAAGTCATGCATTCTGGTTTTACTAGGATTACTTCCCATCCTTGGTCTTGTGGAACATAACCGTTATGGCCGTTGATAAGACAGCGTGTTGTAACGTCGTCAAAGGGACGAGGGTTACGTAATGTCCAACAGTCCCGTAACAATCTAAAAACCTCATTTCTTACCCCAATTGCCGACTCCGTCACTTGTGGGAACATTTTGTTTAATAGTTGTAGCCCGATGTTCTTGTTCTCACTTTGGTGAGAAGCGAACATTACTAATCCGTAAGCATAACATGCTTCTTTATGTTGCATGTTAGCCGCTTTTTCTAAATCACGAAGTCCAATATTCGGATATATTGAGTCAAAATAATTTCTTAACCCATTGCGTAAAATAGCATTTGGGTTCCCCGCAATATATGCGTCAAAGTAAACACATCGTAACTTATGGATTTCCCAATGTGATATCCCCCATCTTTCGAACGAAAGCCTTTTATAAACCAAGGCATTCTTGGAACGTTCTTCGAATGTCTTACAAACTGATCTCGCCTTAAATAGTTGTGCCGAAGAATTCTGACCGACTCTAGACAAGATTTCATCAATCATGTCTCCGGGTAGGTCTCTTAAAATATTGGGTTGTCTATCCATTTTGTGTTTTTATACTGTAAAATAGACAAGAGTTAGATTCATAAAAAAAAATACTTATTAATACAAGCAATTTTTACATATATCATAAAGCATAAGCACACTATATTACATATATTACACCACACGAATACAACTATCTTATTCCGACTCGCTTGTTTCTTCTTCTTCGGTTTTGGTTCGTTTTGCCAAGTTTCTAGGGATATATGATGTTCCCCTAATACGAGCCGTCGTTTTCCATATTGGTTTAGAAAAACCTGGTGGTTTAGAGGTTCCCGTGTCATTGTTACAACTTAAGGACTTCGGGGGTTGACGATACATATAAAGTTCACCGGGGTTGGAATTAGATTTCTCTATTTTTATGCCCTTTCCCTTATTATTTTCTTTTGCCTTTTTAAATTCAGTTGGGGTAATTTCTATAACATCATCGGAATTCTCGTCGGAATCCGATTCATCGGAGAATTGGTAATCCTCCCAATATTTTGCTTCCTTGGCGGAAACACCATTGACCATAATTAACCTTGGTCGGTTGGTTGAGGATTTTCTTTTACTTAACCGTTTTATTATTTCCCCCACCGGTTCTATTTCTTCATCCGGTTTCGATTCTTCTTCCGGTTCCGATTCTTCTTCTGGTTCCGACTCTTCTTCCGGTTCCTCTTCGGGAACTTGTTAATCAGTCCACGAATCATTCCAATTTACATTTGACTCTTCATTATTATTAGGTGAGTCAATGGGACTTGTTCTAGAGGTAGACATCTATCACATAATATCAAACGCGTTAAGAGATTAATATATCACATAATATTCACATGTTAAAAATATATAGTTTCCAACAAAATTTGTTAAGCAATCATTTTTCAAGTAAACACGGTCGAAGTCCAGACTCACTAATGCATCCTAACAAACTCGATAAGACACACTAATGCAAAATTCTGGTTCTCTAAGACCAACGCTCGGATACCAACTGAAATGTCCCGTTCTTATTGATTAAAAACGTTCCATATTAATTGATTTCGTTGCGAGGTTTTGACCTCTATATGAGACGTTTTTCAAAGACTGCATTCATTTTAAAACAAACCATAACCTTTATTTCATCAATAAAGGTTTAAAAAGCTTTACGTAGATTATCAAATAATGATAATCTAAAATATCCTGTTTACACACGACCATTACATAATGGTTTACAATACAAATATGTTACAACAAAATAAGTTTCTTGAATGCAGTTTTTACATAATATCATACAAGCATGGACTCCAAATCTCGTCCTTATTTAAGTATGCGACAGCGGAAGCTCTTAATAATCACCTGAGAATAAACATGCTTAAAACGTCAACTAAAATGTTGGTGAGTTATAGGTTTAACCTATATATATCAAATCATAATAATAGACCACAAGATTTCGTATTTCAATACACACCCCATACAAAGAGATAAAAATCATTCATATGGTGAACACCTGGTAACCGACATTAACAAGATGCATATATAAGAATATCCCCATCATTCCGGGACACCCTTCGGATATGATATAAATTTCGAAGTACTAAAGCATCCGGTACTTTGGATGGGGTTTGTTAGGCCCAATAGATCTATCTTTAGGATTCGCGTCAATTAGGGTGTATGTTCCCTAATTCTTAGATTACCAGACTTAATAAAAATGGGCATATTCGATTTCGATAATTCAACCATAGAATGTAGTTTCACGTACTTGTGTCTATTTTGTAAATCATTTATAAACCTGCATGTATTCTCATCCCAAAAATATTAGATTTTAAAAGTGGGACTATAACTCACTTTCACAGATTTTTACTTCGTCGGGAAGTAAGACTTGGCCACTGGTTGATTCACGAACCTATAACAATATATACATATATATCAAAGTATGTTCAAAATATATTTACAACACTTTTAATATATTTTAATGTTTTAAGTTTATTAAGTCAGCTGTCCTCGTTAGTAACCTACAACTAGTTGTCCACAGTTAGATGTACAGAAATAAATCGATAAATATTATCTTAAATCAATCCACGACCCAGTGTATACGTATCTCAGTATTGATCACAACTCAAACTATATATATTTTGGAATCAACCTCAACCCTGTATAGCTAACTCCAACATTCACATATAGAGTGTCTATGGTTGTTCCGAAATATATATAGATGTGTCGACATGATAGGTCGAAACATTGTATACGTGTCTATGGTATCTCAAGATTACATAATATACAATACAAGTTGATTAAGTTATGGTTAGAATAGATTTGTTACAAATTTTCACGTAGCTAAAATGAGAAAAATTATCCAATCTTGTTTTACCCATAACTTCTTCATTTTAAATCCGTTTTGAGTGAATCAAATTGCTATGGTTTCATATTGAACTCTATTTTATGAATCTAAACAGAAAATGTATAGGTTTATAGTCGGAAAAATAAGTTTCAAGTCGTTTTTGTAAAGGTAGTCGTTTCAGTCGAAAGAACGACGTCTAGATGACCATTTTAGAAAACATACTTCCACTTTGAGTTTAACCATAATTTTTGAATATAGTTTCATGTTCATAATAAAAATCATTTTCTCAGAATAACAACTTTTAAATCAAAGTTTATCATAGTTTTTAATTAACTAACCCAAAACAGCCCGCGGTGTTACTACGACGGCGTAAATCCTGTTTTACGGTGTTTTTCGTGTCTCCAGGTTTTAAATCATTAAGTTAGCATATCATATAGATATAGAACATGTGTTTAGTTGATTTTAAAAGTCAAGTTAGAAGGATTAAATTTTGTTTGCGAACAAGTTTAGAATTAACTAAACTATGTTGTAGTGATTACAATTTTAAACCTTCGAATAAGATAGCTTTATATGTATGAATTGAATGATGTTATGAACATCATTACTACCTTAAGTTCCTTGGATAAACCTACTGGAAAAGTGAAAAATGGATCTAGCTTCAACGGATCCTTGGATGGCTCGAAGTTCTTGAAGCAGAATCATGACACGAAAACAAGTTCAAGTAAGATCATCACTTGAAATAAGATTGTTATAGTTATAGAAATTGAACCAAAGTTTGAATATGATTATTACCTTGTATTAGAATGATAACCTACTGTAAGAAACAAAGATTTCTTGAGGTTGGATGATCACCTTACAAGATTGGAAGTGAGCTAGCAAACTTGAAAGTATTCTTGATTTTATGTAACTAGAACTTGTAGAATATATGAAGAACACTTAGAACTTGAAGATAGAACTTGAGAGAGATCAATTAGATGAAGAAAATTGAAGAATGAAAGTGTTTGTAGGTGTTTTTGGTCGTTGGTGTATGGATTAGATATAAAGGATATGTAATTTTGTTTTCATGTAAATAAGTCATGAATGATTACTCATATTTTTGTAATTTTATGAGATATTTCATGCTAGTTGCCAAATGATGGTTCCCACATGTGTTAGGTGACTCACATGGGCTGCTAAGAGTTGATCATTGGAGTGTATATACCAATAGTACATACATCTAAAAGCTGTGTATTGTACGAGTACGAATACGGGTGCATACGAGTAGAATTGTTGATGAAACTGAACGAGGATGTAATTGTAAGCATTTTTGTTAAGTAGAAGTATTTTGATAAGTGTATTGAAGTCTTTCAAAAGTGTATAAATACATATTAAAACACTACATGTATATACATTTTAACTGAGTCATTAAGTCATCGTTAGTCGTTACATGTAAGTGTTGTTTTGAAACCTTTAGGTTAACGATCTTGTTAAATGTTGTTAACCCAATGTTTATAATATCAAATGAGATTTTAAATTATTATATTATCATGATATTATCATGTATGAATATCTCTTAATATGATATATATACATTAAATGTCTTTACAACGATAATCATTACATATATGTCTCGTTTAAAAATCATTAAGTTAGTAGTCTTGTTTTTACATATGTAGTTCATTGTTAATATACTTAATGATATGTTTACTTATCATAGTATCATGTTAACTATATATATATCCATATATATGTCATCATATAGTTTTTACAAGTTTTAACGTTCGTGAATCACCGATCAACTTGGGTGGTCAATTGTCTATATGAAACATATTTCAATTAATCAAGTCTTAACAAGTTTGATTGCTTAACATGTTGGAAACATTTAATCATGTAAATATCAATCTCAATTAATATATATAAACATGGAAAAGTTCGGGTCACTACAACTACTTTGTTAACAATTACACCAATTACCCTTGAATGTAATTCACCCATGTTTCAACAAGTCTATTAACTATTAATCCAGTTCCGTATCCGGTAAAATGAATAATTATTGGTATTTATAGATATCCCGCCCACCGTACCCAGTCAAGCGTATGTGGTTATATATAAATACGTCGAATTATAAGTTTGTATATTAAATTAACAAGGTATTGTTTAGTTAATATAAAACCCATTAATAGCCCATAGTCTAATTTCCACAAGTGTCGTTCTTTTGTCCAAACCCCAATTATGGTACAAAGCCCAATTACCCAATCTTAGTAATTAGCCCAACATCATGATTACTTCGAATTAAATAAGCATAATAATAACTTAGCTACGAGACATTAAATTAAAAAGGTTGAACATAACTTACAATGATTAAAAATAGCGTGGCGTTACACGGACAGAATTTCGACTTACACCCTTACAACATTCGCTAACATACCCTTATTATTAGGATTAAAATTAAAATTAAAATTAAAATTAAAATTAAAATATAAATATAAATATATACGATATAGATAGAGAGATGGATGGATTTTTGGTAATTTTTGCGATCAGAATTCGTTTGCTTTTATAGGGATTTTCGACTTTTGGGGCTCCGCGACTCGCGGCATTTTTGCCTTCAAACTCCGCGAGTCGCGGAGAATGAAATTACAGCTCAGTCCCTTTGGAGTCTTTCTTGCCGACGGTTTTTATTATTTATTATAATATATAAATAATTATAAGAATTATTTAAATATTATATTATATTTATGTGCATAGTTGCCTTGTAATTTTCAGTCCGTTGCGTCGAGCGTTGAGAGTTGACTCTGGTCCCTGTTCCGGATTTTCGAACGTCCTTGCGTACAATTTTATATTTTGTACTTTGCGTTTTGAATCTTGTACTCTTGTAATTTCGAGACGTTTCTTATCAATAATTGGAACCTCTTTGATTGTCTTTTGTACTTTTGAGCTTTTTGGTCATTTGCGTCTTCAATTCGTCGAATCTGTCTTTTGTCTTCACCTTTTATTATTTAAACGAATATCACTTGTAAATAGAACAATTTCAACTAAAAGCTTGTCTTTCTTGAGGAATAATGCTATGAAATATATGTTCGTTTTTAGCATTATCAAATATACATGTAGTGTTTTAATATGTATTTATACACTTTTGAAAGACTTCAATACACTTATCAAAATACTTCTACTTAACAAAAATGCTTACAATTACATCCTCGTTCAGTTTCATCAACAATTCTACTCGTATGCACCCGTATTCGTACTCGTACAATACACAGCTTTTAGATGTATGTACTATTGGTATATACACTCCAATGATCAGCTCTTAGCAGCCCATGTGAGTCACCTAACACATGTGGGAACCATCATTTGGCAACTAGCATGAAATATCTCATAAAATTACAAAAATATGAGTAATCATTCATGACTTATTTACATGAAAACAAAATTACATATCCTTTATATCTAATCCATACACCAACGACCAAAAACACCTACAAACACTTTCATTCTTCAATTTTCTTCATCTAATTGATCTCTCTCAAGTTCTATCTTCAAGTTCTAAGTGTTCTTCATATATTCTACAAGTTCTAGTTACATAAAATCAAGAATACTTTCAAGTTTGCTAGCTCACTTCCAATCTTGTAAGGTGATCATCCAACCTCAAGAAATCTTTGTTTCTTACAGTAGGTTATCATTCTAATACAAGGTAATAATCATATTCAAACTTTGGTTCAATTTCTATAACTATAACAATCTTATTTCAAGTGATGATCTTACTTGAACTTGTTTTCGTGTCATGATTCTGCTTCAAGAACTTCGAGCCATCCAAGGATCCGTTGAAGCTAGATCCATTTTTTTCTTTTCCAGTAGGTTTATCCAAGGAACTTAAGGTAGTAATGATGTTCATAACATCATTCGATTCATATATATAAAGCTATCTTATTCGAAGGTTTAAACTTGTAATCACTAGAACATAGTTTAGTTAATTCTAAACTTGTTCGCAAACAAAAGTTAATCCTTTTAACTTGACTTTTAAAATCAACTAAACACATGTTCTATATCTATATGATATGCTAACTTAATGACTTAAAACCTGGAAACACGAAAAACACCGTAAAACCGGATTTACGCCGTCGTAGTAACACCGCGGGCTGTTTTGGGTTAGTTAATTAAAAACTATGATAAACTTTGATTTAAAAGTTGTTATTCTGAGAAAATGATTTTTATTATGAACATGAAACTATATCCAAAAATTATGGTTAAACTCAAAGTGGAAGTATGTTTTCTAAAATGGTCATCTAGACGTCGTTCTTTCGACTGAAATGACTACCTTTACAAAAACGACTTGTAACTTATTTTTCCTACAATAAACCTATACTTTTTCTATTTAGATTCATAAAATAGAGTTCAATATGAAACCATAGCAATTTGATTCACTCAAAACGGATTTAAAATGTAGAAGTTATGGGTAAAACAAGATTGGATAATTTTTCTCATTTTAGCTACGTGAAAATTGGTAACAAATCTATTCCAACCATAACTTAATCAACTTGTATTGTATATTATGTAATCTTGAGATATCATAGACACGTATACAATGTTTCGACCTATCATGTCGACACATCTATATATATTTCGGAACAACCATAGACACTCTATATGTGAATGTTGGAGTTAGCTATACAGGGTTGAGGTTGATTCCAAAATATATATAGTTTGAGTTGTGATCAATACTGAGATACGTATACACTGGGTCGTGGATTGATTCAAGATAATATTTATCGATTTATTTCTGTACATCTAACTGTGGACAACTAGTTGTAGGTTACTAACGAGGACAGCTGACTTAATAAACTTAAAACATCAAAATATATTAAAAGTGTGGTAAATATATTTTGAACATACTTTGATATATATGTATATATTGTTATAGGTTCGTGAATCAACCAGTGGCCAAGTCTTACTTCCCGACGAAGTAAAAATCTGTGAAAGTGAGTTATAGTCCCACTTTTAAAATCTAATATTTTTGGGATGAGAATTCATGCCGGTTTTATAAATGATTTACAAAATAGACACAAGTACGTGAAACTACATTCTATGGTTGAATTATCGAAATCGAATATGCCCCTTTTTATTAAGTCTGGTAATCTAAGAATTAGGGAACAGACACCCTAATTGACGCGAATCCTAAAGATAGATCTATTGGGCCTAACAAACCCCATCCAAAGTACCGGATGCTTTAGTACTTCGAAATTTATATCATATCCGAAGAGTGTCCCGGAATGATGGGGATATTCTTATATATGCATCTTGTTAATGTCGGTTACTAGGTGTTCACCATATGAATGATTTTTATCTCTATGTATGGGATGTGTATTGAAATATGAAATCTTGTGGTCTATTATTATGATTTGATATATATAGGTTAAACCTATAACTCACCAACATTTTTGTTGACGTTTTAAGCATGTTTATTCTCAGGTGATTATTAAGAGCTTCCGCTGTCGCATACTTAAATAAGGACGAGATTTGGAGTCCATGCTTGTATGATATTGTGTAAAAACTGCATTCAAGAAACTTATTTTGTTGTAACATATTTGTATTGTAAATCATTATGTAATGGTCGTGTGTAAACAGGATATTTTAGATTATCATTATTTGATAATCTACGTAAAGCTTTTTAAACCTTTATTGATGAAATAAAGGCTATGGTTTGTTTTAAAATGAATGCAGTCTTTGAAAAACGTCTCATATAGAGGTCAAAACCTCGCAACGAAATCAATTAATATGGAACGTTTTTAATCAATAAGAACGGGACATTTCAGTTGGTATCCGAGCGTTGGTCTTAAAGAACCAGAATTTTGCATTAGTGTGTCTTATCGAGTTTGTTAGGATGCATTAGTGAGTCTGGACTTCGACCGTGTTTACTTGAAAAATGATTGCTTAACAAATTTTGTTGGAAACTATAAATTTTTAACATGTGAATATTATGTGATATATTAATCTCTTAACGCGTTTGATATTATGTGATAGATGTCTACCTCTAGAACAAGTCCCATTGACTCACCTAATAATAATGAAGAGTCAAATGTAAATTGGAATGATTCGTGGACTGATTCACAAGTTCCCGAAGAGGAACCGGAAGAAGAATCAGAACCGGAAGAAGAATCGGAACCGGATGAAGAAATAGAACCGGTGGGGGAAATAATAAAACGGTTAAGTAAAAGAAAATCCTCAACCAACCGACCAAGGTTAATTATGGCCAATGGTGTTTCCGCCAAGGAAGCAAAATATTGGGAGGATTACCAATTCTCCGATGAATCGGATTCCGACGAGAATTCCGATGATGTTATAGAAATTACCCCAACTGAATTTAAAAAGGCAAAAGAAAATAATAAGGGAAAGGGCATAAAAATAGAGAAATCTAATTCCAACCCCGGTGAACTTTATATGTATCGTCAACCCCCGAAGTCCTTAAGTTGTAACAATGACACGGGAACCTCTAAACCACCAGGTTTTTCTAAACCAATGTGGAAAACGACGGCTCGTATTAGGGGAACATCATATATCCCTAGAAACTTGGCAAAACGAACCAAAACCGAAGAAGAAGAAACAAGCGAGTCGGAATAAGATAGTTGTATTCGTGTGGTGTAATATATGTAATATAGTGTGCTTATGCTTTATGATATATGTAAAAATTGCTTGTATTAATAAGTATTTTTTTTTATGAATCTAACTCTTGTCTATTTTACAGTATAAAAACACAAAATGGATAGACAACCCAATATTTTAAGAGACCTACCCGGAGACATGATTGATGAAATCTTGTCTAGAGTCGGTCAGAATTCTTCGGCACAACTATTTAAGGCGAGATCAGTTTGTAAGACATTCGAAGAACGTTCCAAGAATGCCTTGGTTTATAAAAGGCTTTCGTTCGAAAGATGGGGGATATCACATTGGGAAATCCATAAGTTACGATGTGTTTACTTTGACGCATATATTGCGGGGAACCCAAATGCTATTTTACGCAATGGGTTAAGAAATTATTTTGACTCAATATATCCGAATATTGGACTTCGTGATTTAGAAAAAGCGGCTAACATGCAACATAAAGAAGCATGTTATGCTTACGGATTAGTAATGTTCGCTTCTCACCAAAGTGAGAACAAGAACATCGGGCTACAACTATTAAACAAAATGTTCCCACAAGTGACGGAGTCGGTAATTGGGGTAAGAAATGAGGTTTTTAGATTGTTACGGGACTGTTGGACATTACGTAACCCTCGTCCCTTTGACGACGTTACAACACGCTGTCTTATCAACGGCCATAACGGTTATGTTCCACAAGACCAAGGATGGGAAGTAATCCTAGTAAAACCAGAATGCATGACTTGTTTCTGGACGTATGAATTACGTGTCTTTATTGCCTTTGCTGAACGACTTGTGTAGTAGCTAGAATTATCTTCACAACCATCTTGTATCTAATTTATTGTGTGCTATATTTCATGCTATATGTAAAATAAGCGGTATTGTAAGTTTGTAAAATATTGTGTAAAAGTTTGAACGCGAAATATTATTATAATCAGTTTTTCATATAGAATTGTAGTAGTTGAATTGTATATTAGCTACTAAGTATGAACTTAACGGGTAGGTACTACCCGAATTTAAACTTATAAAATGCTAATATGAAGAAAAAGCTTTTATAAATGAGTTCATATTATGCTACGAAATACTATTAACTACCCTTAATATTCTGTATGATTAACTTGTTCCATTTGACTATTTTGAAGGAAATGGCACCAACTACTCGACACACAATGAATATGAATGAAGAGGAATTCCGTACTTTTATAGCTTCAAACATAGCCGCAGTACAGGCTGCGCTACATACCAACAATAACCTTGGATCTAGCAGTACAGGAAATCGTGTAGGATGCACCTACAAAGAATTCACTGCCTGCAAACCTTTGGAATTTGATGGAACCGAAGGACCGATCGGATTGAAATGGTGGACCGAGAAGGTCGAATCGGTGTTTGCCATAAGTAAGTGTACTGAAGAGGACAAAGTGAAGTACGCTACACATACCTTCACAGGTTCTGCGTTAACATGGTGGAATACCTATCTAGAGCAAGTGGGACAAGACGATGCGTACGCACTACCGTGGTCAGCATTCAAGCACTTGATGAACGAGAAGTACCGTCCCAGAACTGAGGTCAATAAGCTCAAGACAGAACTTAGAGGGTTACGAACCCAAGGATTTGATATTACCACGTACGAAAGACGATTCACAGAATTGTGCCTATTGTGTCCGGGAGCATTCGAAGATGAGGAAGAGAAGATCGACGCGTTTGTGAAAGGATTAACGGAAAGAATCCAAGACGATATAAGTTCACACGAGCCCGCCTTCATACAACAGGCATGTAGAATGGCTCACAAACTAGTGAACCATATTGAAGAAAGAATTAAAGAACAGACTGCTGAAGAGGCCAATGTGAAGCAAGTCAAAAGAAAGTGGGAGGAAAACGGTGATAAGAATCACCAATACAACAACAACAGCAATTACAACAATAATCGCAACAATTATCCCAACAATCGCAACATCAATTGCAACTACAACAAACGGCCCAACAACAACAACAACAACAATAACAACAACAACAACAACAACAACAACAACAACAACAACAACAACAACAACAACAACAACAACAACAACAACAACAACAACAACAACAGCAACTACAACAATCATCCCAACAACAATAATAACCGCAACAACAACAACAATCAGAAGCAGCTATGCCAAAGGTTTGAAAAGTATCACTCAGGGTTCTGCACCAAATTTTGCAACAAGTGTAAAAGAAATGGTCATAGCGCGGCGAAGTGTGAGGTCTACGGACCGGGGGTTAATAGAACGAAAGGAACAAATGGTGTCGGAACGAGTAATGGCGGAGCAAGTAGTGTCGGAGCAAGTTATGCCAATGTAGTTTGTTATAAATGTGGAAAACCGGGCCACATTATTAGAAATTGCCCGAACCAGGAGAACACGAATGGACAAGGCCGCAGAAGAGTTTTCAATATTAATGCAGCAGAGGCACAGGAAGACCCGGAGCTTGTTACGGGTACGTTTCTTATTGACAATAAATCTGCTTACGTTTTATTTGATTCTGGTGCGGATAGAAGCTATATGAGTAGAGATTTTTGTGCTAAATTAAGTTGTCCATTGACGCCTTTGGATAGTAAATTTTTACTCGAATTAGCAAATGGTAAATTAATTTCAGCAGATAATATATGTCGGAATCAAGAAATTAAACTGGTTAGCGAAACATTTAAGATTGATTTGATACCAGTAGAGTTAGGGAGTTTTGATGTGATAATCGGTATGGACTGGTTGAAAGAAGTGAAAGCAGAGATTGTTTGTTACAAAAATGCAATTCGCATTATACGAGAAAAAGGAAAACCCTTAATGGTGTACGGAGAAAAGGGAAACACGAAGCTACATCTTATTAGTAGTTTGAAGGCACAAAAACTAATAAGAAAAGGTTGCTATGCTGTTATAGCACACGTCGAGAAAGTACAAACTGAAGAAAAGAGCATCAATGATGTTCCCATTGCAAAAGAATTTCCCGATGTATTTCCGAAAGAATTACCGGGATTACCCCCACATCGATCCGTTGAATTTCAAATAGATCTTGTACCAGGAGCTGCACCAATAGCTCGTGCTCCTTACAGACTCGCACCCAGCGAGATGAAAGAACTGCAAAGCCAATTACAAGAACTTTTAGAGCGTGGTTTCATTCGACCAAGCACATCACCGTGGGGAGCTCCTGTTTTGTTTGTCAAGAAGAAAGATGGTACATTCAGGTTGTGTATCGACTACCGAGAGTTGAACAAACTTACCATCAAGAACCGCTACCCACTACCGAGAATCGACGACTTATTTGATCAACTACAAGGCTCGTCTATTTATTCAAAGATTGACTTACGTTCCGGGTATCATCAAATGCGGGTGAAAGAAGATGATATTCCAAAGACTGCTTTCAGAACAAGTTACGGTCATTACGAGTTTATGGTCATGCCGTTTGGTTTAACTAATGCACTAGCTGTGTTCATGGACCTTATGAACCGAGTGTGTGGACCATACCTTGACAAGTTTGTCATTGTTTTCATTGATGACATACTTATTTACTCAAAGAATGACCAAGAACACGGTGATCATTTGAGAAAGGTGTTAGAAGTATTGAGGAAGGAAGAATTGTACGCTAAGTTTTCAAAGTGTGCATTTTGGTTGGAAGAAGTTCAATTCCTCTGTCACATAGTGAACAAAGAAGGTATTAAGGTGGATCCGGCAAAGATAGAAACTGTTGAAAAGTGGGAAACCCCGAAAACTCCAAAATACATACGCCAGTTTTTAGGACTAGCTGGTTACTACAGAAGGTTCATCCAAGACTTTTCCAGAATAGCAAAACCCTTGACTGCATTAACGCATAAAGGAAAGAAATTTGAATGGAATGATGAACAAGAGAAAGCGTTTCAGTTATTGAAGAAAAAGCTAACTACGGCACCTATATTGTCATTGCCTGAAGGGAATGATGATTTTGTGATTTATTGTGACGCATCAAAGCAAGGTCTCGGTTGTGTATTAATGCAACGAACGAAGGTGATTGCTTATGCGTCTAGACAATTGAAGATTCACGAACAAAATTATACGACGCATGATTTGGAATTAGGCGCGGTTGTTTTTGCATTAAAGACTTGGAGGCACTACTTATATGGGGTCAAAAGTATTATATATACCGACCACAAAATTCTTCAACACATATTTAATCAGAAACAACTGAATATGAGGCAGCGTAGGTGGCTTGAATTATTGAATGATTACGACTTTGAGATTCGTTACCACCTGGGGAAGGCAAATGTGGTAGCCGATGCCTTGAGCAGGAAGGACAGAGAACCCATTCGAGTAAAATCTATGAATATAATGATTCATAATAACCTTACTACTCAAATAAAGGAGGCGCAACGAGGAGTTTTAAAAGAGGGAAATTTAAAGGATGAAATACCCAAAGGATCGGAGAAGCATCTTAATATTCGGGAAGACGGAACCCGGTATAGGGCTGAAAGGATTTGGGTAACAAAATTTGGAGATATGAGAGAAATGGTACTTAGAGAAGCTCATAAAACCAGATACTCAATACATCCTAGAATGGGGAAGATGTACAAGGATCTCAAGAAACATTTTTGGTGGCCGGGTATGAAAGCCGATGTTGCTAAATACGTAGGAGAATGTTTGACGTGTTCTAAGGTCAAAGCTGAGCATCAGAAACCATCAGGTCTACTTCAACAACCCGAAATCCCGGAATGGAAATGGAAAAACATTACCATGGATTTCATCACTAAATTGCCAAGGACTGCAAGTGGTTTTGATACTATTTGGGTAATAGTTGATCGTCTCACCAAATCAGCACACTTCCTGCCAATAAGAGAAGATAACAAGATGGAGAATTTAGCACGACTGTATTTGAAGGAAGTCGTCTCCAGACATGGAATACCAATCTCTATTATCTCTGATAGGGATGGCAGATTTATTTCAAGATTCTGGCAGACATTACAGCAAGCATTAGGAACTCGTCTAGACATGAGTACTGCCTATCATCCACAAACTTATGGGCAGAGCGAAAGGACGATACAAACGCTTGAAGACATGCTACGAGCATGTGTTATTGATTTCGGAAACAGTTGGGATCGACATCTACCGTTAGCAGAATTTTCCTACAACAACAGCTACCATTCAAGCATTGAGATGGCGCCGTTTGAAGCACTTTATGGTAGAAAGTGCAGGTCTCTAATTTGTTGGAGTGAAGTGGGGGATAGACAGATTACGGGTCCGGAGATTATACAAGAAACTACCGAGAAGATCATCCAAATTCAACAACGGTTGAAAACCGCCCAAAGTCGACAAAAGAGCTACGCTGACATTAAAAGAAAAGATATAGAATTTGAAATTGGAGAGATGGTCATGCTTAAAGTTGCACCTTGGAAAGGCGTTATTCGATTTGGTAAACGAGGGAAATTAAATCCAAGGTATATTGGACCATTCAAGATTATTGATCGTGTCAGACCAGTAGCTTACCGACTTGAGTTACCTCAACAACTCGCGGCTGTACATAACATTTTCCACGTCTCGAATTTGAAGAAATGTTTTGCTAAAGAAGATCTCACTATTCCGTTTGATGAAATCCAAATCAACGAAAAACTTCAATTCATCGAAGAACCCGTCGAAATAATGGATCGTGAGGTTAAAAGACTTAAGCAAAACAAGATACCAATTGTTAAGGTTTGATGGAATGCTCGTAGAGGACCCGAGTTCACCTGGGAGCATGAAGACCAAATGAAGAAGAAATACCCGCATCTATTTCCAGAAGATTCGTCAACACCTTCAACAGCTTAAAATTTCGGGACGAAATTTATTTAACGGGTAGGTACTGTAGTGACCCGAACTTTTCCATGTTTATATATATTAATTGAGATTGATATTTACATGATTAAATGTTTCCAACATGTTAAGCAATCAAACTTGTTAAGACTTGATTAATTGAAATATGTTTCATATAGACAATTGACCACCCAAGTTGACCGGTGATTCACGAACGTTAAAACTTGTAAAAACTATATGATGACATATATATGGATATATATATAGTTAACATGATACTATGATAATTAAACATATCATTAAGTATATTAACAATGAACTACATATGTAAAAACAAGACTACTAACTTAATGATTTTTAAACGAGACATATATGTAACGATTATCGTTGTAAATACATTTAATGTATATATATCATATTAAGAGATATTCATACATGATAATATCATGATAATATAATAATTTAAAATCTCATTTGATGTTATAAACATTGGGTTAACAATATTTAACAAGATCGTTAACCTAAAGGTTTCAAAACAACACTTACATGTAACGACTAACGATGACTTAACGACTCAGTTAAAATGTATATACATGTAGTGTTTTAATATGTATTTATACACTTTTGAAAGACTTCAATACACTTATCAAAATACTTCTACTTAACAAAAATGCTTACAATTACATCCTCGTTCAGTTTCATCAACAATTCTACTCGTATGCACCTGTATTCGTACTCGTACAATACACAGCTTTTAGATGTATGTACCATTAGTATATACACTCCAATGATCAGCTCTTAGCAGCCCATGTGAGTCACCTAACACATGTGGGAACCATAATTTGGCAACTAGCATGAAATATCTCAAAAAATTACAAAAATATGAGTAATCATTCATGACTTATTTACATGAAAACAAAATTACATATCCTTTATATCTAATCCATACACCAACGACCAAAAACACCTACAAACACTTTAATTCTTCAATTTTCTTCATCTAATTGATCTCTCTCAAGTTCTATCTTCAAGTTCTAAGTGTTCTTCATATATTCTACAAGTTCTAGTTACATAAAATCAAGAATACTTTCAAGTTTGCTAGCTCACTTCCAATCTTGTAAGGTGATCATCCAACCTCAAGAAATCTTTGTTTCTTACAGTAGGTTATCATTCTAATACAAGGTAATAATCATATTCAAACTTTGGTTCAATTTCTATAACTATAACAATCTTATTTCAAGTGATGATCTTACTTGAACTTGTTTTCGTGTCATGATTCTGCTTCAAGAACTTCGAGCCATCCAAGGATCCGTTGAAGCTAGATCCATTTTTCTCTTTTCCAGTAGGTTTATCCAAGGAACTTAAGGTAGTAATGATGTTCATAACATCATTCGATTCATATATATAAAGCAATCTTATTCGAAGGTTTAAACTTGTAATCACTAGAACATAGTTTAGTTAATTCTAAACTTGTTCGCAAACAAAAGTTAATCCTTCTAACTTGACTTTTAAAATCAACTAAACACATGTTCTATATCTATATGATATGCTAACTTAATGATTTAAAACCTGGAAACACGAAAAACACCGTAAAACCGGATTTGCGCCGTCGTAGTAACACCGCGGGCTGTTTTGGGTTAGTTAATTAAAAACTATGATAAACTTTGATTTAAAAGTTGTTATTCTGAGAAAATGATTTTTATTATGAACATGAAACTATATCCAAAAATTATGGTTAAACTCAAAGTGGAAGTATGTTTTCTAAAATGGTCATCTAGACGTCGTTCTTTCGACTGAAATGACTACCTTTACAAAAATGACTTGTAACTTATTTTTCCGACTATAAACCTATACTTTTTCTGTTTAGATTCATAAAATAGAGTTCAATATGAAACCATAGCAATTTGATTCACTCAAAACGGATTTAAAATGAAGAAGTTATGGGTAAAACAAGATTGGATAATTTTTCTCATTTTAGCTACGTGAAAATTGGTAACAAATCTATTCCAACCATAACTTAATCAACTTGTATTATATATTATGTAATCTTGAGATACCATAGACACGTATACAATGTTTCGACCTATCATGTCGACACATCTATATATATTTCGGAACAACCATAGACACTCTATATGTAAATGTTGGAGTTAGCTATACAGGGTTGAGGTTGATTCCAAAATATATATAGTTTGAGTTGTGATCAATACTGAGATACGTATACACTGGGTCGTGGATTGATTCAAGATAATATTTATCGATTTATTTCTGTACATCTAACTGTGGACAACTAGTTGTAGGTTACTAACGAGGACAGCTGACTTAATAAACTTAAAACATCAAAATATATTAAAAGTGTTGTAAATATATTTTGAACATACTTTGATATATATGTATATATTGTTATAGGTTCGAGAATCAACCAGTGGCCAAGTCTTACTTCCTGACGAAGTAAAAATCTGTGAAAGTGAGTTATAGTCCCACTTTTAAAATCTAATATTTTTGGGATGAGAATACATGCAGGTTTTATAAATGATTTACAAAATAGACACAAGTACGTGAAACTACATTCTATGGTTGAATTATCGAAATCGAATATGCCCCTTTTTATTAAGTCTGATAATCTAAGAATTAGGGAACAGACACCCTAATTGACGCGAATCCTAAAGATAGATCTATTGGGCCTAACAAACCCCATCCAAAGTACCGGATGCTTTAGTACTTCGAAATTTATATCATATCCGAAGGGTGTCCCGGAATGATGGGGATATTCTTATATATGCATCTTGTTAATGTCGGTTACCAGGTGTTCACCATATGAATGATTTTTATCTCTATGTATGGGATGTGTATTGAAATATGAAATCTTGTGGTCTATTATTATGATTTGATATATATAGGTTAAACCTATAACTCACCAACATTTTTGTTGACGTTTTAAGCATGTTTATTCTCAGGTGATTATTAAGAGCTTCCGCTGTCGCATACTTAAATAAGGACGAGATTTGGAGTCCATGGTTGTATGATATTGTGTAAAAACTGCATTCAAGAAACTTATTTTGTTGTAACATATTTGTATTGTAAACCATTATGTAATGGTCGTGTGTAAACAGTATATTTTAGATTATCATTATTTGATAATCTACGTAAAGCTTTTTAAACCTTTATTGATGAAATAAAGGCTATGGTTTGTTTTAAAATGAATGCAGTCTTTGAAAAACGTCTCATATAGAGGTCAAAACCTCGCAACGAAATCAATTAATATGGAACGTTTTTAATCAATAAGAACGGGACATTTCACCTGCAAGTTGCGCATCATGTTCTCCAAAGTCACTACTCGAGCGCGAAGCTCGTTGACTTCTTCTACTACTCCCAGATGATTGGCGGTTCGGACAAGCGGATGAATAAGATTTAGAATATTGGATATTACGTAGTCGTTGCGAGCTGTTCTGGAAATGAGGGTGAAAATAGTGTTACGAACGGGTTCGCCGGTAAGTGCTTCAGGTTCTTCGCCAAGAGGTGAATGTGGTGGATGGAAGGGATCGCCTTCTTCTTGTCTCCAATGATTAAGTAGGTTACGAACTCATCCCCAATTCATCTAAAATAGATGATGGCTAATTGGTTGATCCATTCCGGTTACGCTGCTTTCGGAGCTTGAGTGGAAATCCATATCGGAATAGCTGTCGGAATCTAAAGAATTCAAACTAGATGTGGAATTCATCTTACACGGTTTGAATAAAGGATTTTTGATATGAAATGATTTTTGGATATCAAATGATATTCTAATTACAAAGAATACCTATATATAGTATAAGGGATCCGTAAATTACGGAGGAACTTTCGAAAGCGCTCAGGTAAAGTTTACAGTAACAGATATGCTAAGATATGAATTAGCAGATACTCTATGATATGAATTTTGTCTATACACTATTCATGCAATCAATGCAGTAAGACGTGTCTAGACTAGGAATGATAAGCAGGTAATTTCCGACAAGAAATGATAAGCAAAACTTTTGACATACAGACACAGTCGAAGTCCAGACTTACTAATGCATCCGAACAACTATCAGTTAGACACACTCATGCAAGACCTGCTTCACTAGGACCAACACTCTGATACCAACTGTGACGATCGCTCCAAATCCATATGGACAAACACGTCATTCATCGATTTCGTTGCGAGGTATTTGACCTCTATATGATACGTTTTGTAAACATTGCATTCTTTTGAAAATGCACACCATAAATGAATATTTAAATCAAAGGTTTTCGACATCTGATGATTTCTACATATAGACAATCACCGTAATATAATAGTTTACAATAGTACTTTCGTTGACAATGCAGTCAAAATAAGATACATGGTGATAATTTGGTGAATGCAACGTTTCCTTGAAAAATATGCCATGTATGACTCCATGCACATAGCTTGTCTAACATATAAGCAAACAGCGGAAGATTTCTAGAAAACCTGAGAATAAACATGCTAACAAGTGTCAACACAAAGGTTGGTGAGTTCATAGTTTTATTGTTTCGTATAATCTGTATATAAAGGTGAACCACAAGATTTCAGTTGTTTCATCCAGAAACGTTTATCAAAATATTCTATAAGATTGAGCACCCTGGTAACTAAGCTTTAACGTCTCTATAATAAGTACCCCTGTGTTTAACATGCAACCAACATGTACAATACACTCAAATAGCATACGTCTGTTTTATAGTTCAGGCTAGGGTTTCTATACTTGGAACAGACGGGGATGTCAAGCCCTATGGATCCATATACTACTACTCGCGCCCACCAGTTCTTATAACTAGTAGTTACTAGTTACCAAAGCTAAGGGATTTTCGGTTCAAACTCAATGTAGAATTTAGTATGTACTTGTATCCATTGCGTTTAAAATAAAGTGCATGTATTCTCAGCCCAAAAATATATTGCAAAAGCAATTAAAAAGGGATCAATGAAACTCTCCTTAGCAGCATATAAAGTCGTTCACCGAAATGTGACCGAAATTCGGAATATCAAATAACCTTAGATCTCAACCTAGAGAACATATGTTGGTCAATAAATGTCTATCATGCTAGGTCAGGTCATAGTGTATCACAATCCTAATGCTCGAGATCGACATACAAAAGTTATCCAAAGTCGTTTCAAAAAGTCAATTTTGATAATAGTTCAACAAAACGAGACGTGTTTTATATAAGAATTCATTTACTCGGCTGGTAATATTTAAAAAATCTATTTTATCAATCTCGTAAACAAGTTGTTTAAATCTTAATTGCAGATTCAAAAGTAATTTCAATTAACGTCAATCATAATTCAGTTGATCATATCTTTTAATCCGTTCATCGAAACTATTCGATATCTAAATGAAAAGTTATTGATTTTTCGCCAGCTTTCCAAAAATATGCATATCATATACCTTTTATCAGTAATATATGTAATTAATTCATGATTCATCATAAACAGTTTAGCGAAGAAATTTAGCATACAAGCATGCATAAATATATATACTCGAGCACTAGACATGGAAACACAATTAATATATAAAAGATAAGATATGAATGCTCACGTATCAATATTGTGATTCAATATTGCAGGAAAGTACGTAGACGCAACGGAGATGATAAACACTAGTTTGACTCACGAGCAAAACCCTCGAACAATACCCATAACCTCCTTAGTAATAACCCATAATTTCCTTAGCTCTATCCCGCTTGAAAACCCATTTTGAAAGTGACACGCTCATAACCTCGTCGTAATATTTTATGTAATAATATTACTAAAAATAATACTAATAATAATAATAAGATTAATAATAAAAATATTAATAATAATAATAATATATAAATATAATACGGAGCAAGAGATAGATTGATGAAATATATATTGAATTCGATCACCAGGCTTCGCATTTTATAGTACCTGACTTGTCCCAGCCCACCATGCGATCGCATGGTTTTTGGGCATCAAGGCCATGCGATCCAGCTCACATTTATTTAACTTTTAGCTTGTCGACATATTTTTATATAATATATATAATATATTTAATTTAAATAATTAATTATATATTATATTAAATTCACGTGCATAGTTGACTTGTAATTTTTGTTCCGATAAGTCGTACGTTTTCACTCGACTTATGTCCCGGTTCCGGTTTTTCGAACGTCCTTTCGTACACTAAGAAAACTGGCACTTTACCTTTCGTGACTCGTACCTTTGTCAAAATATAGATTTAAATTATTCAAAAACTCTACCACTTGAGATATAACTTATACAATCGAGTGTTTTGGTAATTTACTTCTATAAATCAATGGCTCGTTATCTAACAAAGTATATTTAATAATATTGTTTTAAATCAAAACGTTTTGTAACCAAGTTAATATTTAAAAACAAATTTTAAATATACGTCGCAAGTTATTCATATATCTAATTCCAACAGTTAATATTCCTTATTATTGTATGTGTCCAAATTACGTTATTTAAACTAACACTTTACCATTTATTTCGAATATCGTTAAAAATGAACGATTTCCCAAATCAACGTGGACCACACAACAGAGACTCGTAATAATATCATAATCTTTAAGGGACTCAATAAATATCTTTTAATTCAATCGTTTGACATAATCTTTTAACTTCGTAGTTAAATATATCAATCAGATAATCAAACCAATATGGTTAATGCACAATATCGTTTTCAAAACACTTTGTTACGTTTTCAAGTTATAGTATATATATGTATCTATTTACATATATTTATTCGTGAATCGTTGAGAACAATAGAAGGGTATTTGAATAGTTCAAGAATTTTAGGATTCAACTTCATAGACTTTGCTTATCGTGTCGGAAACGTTAAAGATTAAGTTTAAATTTGGTCAGAAATTTTCGGGTCATCACAACGTCATTCATCTATTTCATTGCGAGGTATTTGACCTCTATATGATACGTTTTGTAAACATTGCATTCTTTTGAAAAAGCACACCATAAATGAATATTTAAATCAAAAGTTTTCGACATCTGATGATTTCTACATATAGACAATCACCGTAAATAATAGTTTATAATAGTAATTCCGTTGATAATGCAGTCAAAATAAGATACATGGTGATGATTTGGTGAATGTAACGTTTTCTTGATAAATATGCCATGTAAGACTCCATGCACATAGCTTGTCTAACATATAAGCAAACAGCCGAAGACTTCTAGGGAACCTAAGAATAAACATGCTAACAAGTGTCAACACAAAGGTTGGTGAGTTCATAGTTTTAGTGTTTCGCATAATCTGTATATAAAGGTGGATCACAAGATTTCAGTTGTTTCATCCAGAAACGTTTATCAAAATATTCTACAAGATTGAGCACCCTGATAACTAAACTTAACGAATATATAATTTATACCCTTTGTATAATCATCTTAATAATACACGCAAATCAACGTGTACGCTTCTCAAATAGCATACGTCCGTTAAAAGGCTAGCGCTCTAGCTCAGACGGGGATATCAAGCCCTATGGATCCATATACTACTACTCGCCCCCACCAGTTCTTATAACCGGCAGTTACTAGTTACCAAAGCTAAGGGATTTTCGGTTTAAACTCAGTATAGAATTTAGTATGTACTTGTGTCCATTGTGTTTAAAATAAAGTGCATGTATTCTCAGCCCAAAAATATAGATTGCAAAAGCAATTATAAGGGGGGCAAATAAAACTCACCTTAGCAGTACATAAAGTCGTTCACCGAAATGTGACCGAAACTTGGAATACCAAATAACCGTAGATCTCAACCTAGAGAACATATGTTGGTCAATAATTGTCTATCAAGCTAGGTCAGGTCATAGTGTATCACAATCCTAATGCTCAAGATCGACATACAAAAGTTATCCAAAGTCGTTTCAAAAAGTCAATTGTGACAATAATTTAACAAAACGAGACGTGCCTTATATAAGGATTCATTTACTCGGCTGGTAATATTCAAAAATCCAATTTATCAATCTTACAAACAAGTTATTTAAATATTAATTGCAGATTCAAAAACAATTCCAATTAACGTCAATCATAATTCAATTGACCATATCTTTTAATTCGTTCATCGAAATTACGCGATTTCTAAATGAAAAGTTATTGATTTTTCGCCAGCTTTCCAAAAACATGCATATCATATACCTTTTATCAGTAATATATGTATTTAATTCGTGATTCATCATAAACTGTTTAATGACGAAATTTAGCATACAAGCATGCATAAATATATATACTCGAGCACTAGACATGGATACACAATTAATATATAAAAGATAAGATATGAATGCTCACGTATCAATATTGTGATTCAATATTGTAGGAAAGTACATAGATGCAACAGAGATGATAAACACTAGGTTTGACCTTTGACTCATGGTCATAACCCCCAAGTAATACCCATAACCTCCATAGCTATAACCCATAATTTCCTTAGCTCTATCTCGCTTGAAAACCCATTTCAAAAGTGACCCGCTCATGGCCTCGTCGTAGTATTTTATGTATAATACTACTAATAATAATAAGATTTATAATAATAATAATAATAATAATAATAATAATAATAATAATAATAATAATAATAATAATAATAATAATAATAATAAAATAAATACAGAGGAAGTAATATAGATTGAGAGAGATATGTGTTTTACAAAACAGAATTCGATCAAATTTATAGATGTGGTCAGGCCAGGTCTGCCATGCGATCGCATGGCTCCCAAGGCCTTTTCCCATGCGATCGCATGGGGATGTTTTACAGCTCACATTTGTTTAACGTGTACCTTGTCGACATATTATTATATAATATATGTAATATATTTAATTTATATAATTATTTATATATTATATTAAATTCTCATGCATAGTTAACCTGTAATTTTTGTTCCGATAAGTCGTACGTCATCACTCGACTTATGTCCCGGTTCCGGTTTTTCGAATGTCCATTTGTACGCTGAGAAAACTGGCTCTTTACGTTTTGTGACTCGTACATTTGTTAAAATATAGTCTTAAATTATCAATAAACTATATCACTCAAAGTGTATCTTAAACTTTCGAGTGTTTTGGTCATTTACTTCTATAAATCATCGTCTCGTAGTATATACATATACATTTTCATTTTGAAATAGTGTTTTACTGTAGCAAAGTTAACGTAGCAAAGTTTTTTTACTGTAGCAAATAGTGATTTTCGAAAATGATGTAGCTTTTCGGGTACTGTAGCAATTCGAAAATACTGTAGCAAATTAGTGTTTTACTGGTTCATCTTAAACGTTTTAATTAACTTATCTAAATATCAATCGAATCAATAATCGAATGTTACTATCATTTACTAAATAACTTGAAATCATATATATATATATATATATATATATATATATATATATATATATATATATATATATATATATATATATATATATATATATATATATATATATATAGTGGTAGGATCAAGAGGGAAGTAACCATTCGGGGGGAAGCGGGGGGAAGCAAAAACTTTTTTTTTCATTTTTTGAAAAAACTTTGTTCACGAACATTATAGATGAGATGAAAATATGAACATTTAGTAGAGACACTTTGTGATAAATATTTTTATTTTGGCGGGAAAACGCCCGAAGAAGTAATATATAACAATTATCGTGTTTTTCGAGCGTATTTTGAGGTTTTAGCTATTGGGGTTTAGATATTAGGGTTTAGATATTAGGGTTTATAGGGTTTAGATATTAGGGTTTAGAAATTTAGGGTTTAGGGTTTAGATTTAGGGTTTAGATTTAGGATTTAGATTGAGTTTTTAACACGAACGGTTTAGGGTTTAGGGTTTAGGGTTTAGGCTTTAGGGTTTGGTGTTTTGAGTTTATTCCATAAACCCAAAACACCAAACCCTAAACCCTAAACCCTAAACTCTAAATCGGGCTAAATTTTATTCACAAAACATGAAAAAAAACGTTCATTTTCTTCACGAACAATATTATCTTGAATGTTATTTTTGTCGATCATTTTCCCGCCTAAATAATAACATTCATCACAAAGTGTCTCTTCTAAATGTTCATATTTTTGTGTGATCTTGATGCCGGAAAAAAAAATTCAAAAAAACGAAAAAAAAAATTTGCTTCCCCCCGCTTGAAAGGACCCGTTCATATACATTATAAATGATTCACAATAGTTGATTACATCGCGAGGTATTTGACCTCTATATGATACGTTTTACAAACATTGCATTCGTTTTTAAAAGACAAACTTTCTTTACATCAAAAATTGACGGCATGCATACCATTTCATATTACATCCAACTATAATTGACTTAATATTAATCTTGATGAACTCAACGACTCGAATGCAACGTCTTTCAAAGTATGTCATGAATGACTCCAGGTAATATCCTTAAAATGAGCTAATGCACAGCGGAAGATTTCTTTAATACCTGAGAATAAACATGCTTTAAAGTGTCAACCAAAAGGTTGGTGAGTTCATTAGTTTATCATAATCCATCATTTCCGTAATAGTAATAGACCACAAGATTTCAGTTTCTATAAATATCCGTGCACTCGCAAGTGTATAAAAGTATTCTATAAGTTGTAGGCACCCGGTAACAAGCCTTAACGTTCATGTTTTACCCTCTGAAGTACACCAGATCAGGTGTGTTTAAAATAACCTCGAAGTACTAAAGCATCCCATAGTCAGGATGAGGTTTGTCAGACCCAATAGATCTATCTTTAGGATTCGCGCCTACCGTACATAGACAAGTAGTTTAATGTTACCAAGCTAAGGGTATATTTCTGGTTTAAACCCACATAGAATTAGTTTTAGTACTTGTGCCTATTTCGTAAAACATTTATAAATCGGCGCATGTATTCTCAGCCCAAAAATATATATAAAAAGGGAGCAAATGAAACTCACAATACTGTATTTCGTAGCAATTATGTATATGACGGCACTGAACAAGTGCAGGGTTTGTCTCGGATTCACGAACCTATATTAAGTATATATATTTATGTGTTGGTCAATATCTGTCTAACAATTTAGGTCAAGTCGTAGTGTATCACAATCCTAATGCTCGAGACCGACATGCAAAAGTCAACAAAAGTCAACTTGACCCAAAATGACTTTCAAAATCTATACATGTTTATTATATAACTTATATATAGTAGTTTTATATATTTAAATATATTTATCAGATCTTATTATACTAAATAATACAAGTCATTTATTAATAAATAAAAATTTATATTAAAATTCATATATGATAAAAATATACTTTTATATATCTCAAGTAATAAAATTTATAAAATTCACTTAATATCATAAAAATATAGTGGTATGTATTATTAATGTAATTACATTACGTGTGGTAAAAATATCTTTGTACGCATATTTATTTGATAAAATAATATTGATAATAATAATAATGATAAAAATAATAAAATGACAGTTTCAATAAAAATATTAATTTTTAGTAATAAAGATAATTTTAGTAATAACATCAACTGATAACAGTTATAATAATCGTTTTAATAATAATATTAAAATTAATGATAATTCAGTTGACCATATCTTTTAATCCGTTCATCGAAACCACACAATTTCTAAATGAAAAGTTATTAATTTTTTTCTTCAGCTTTTCAACGACATGCATATCATATAACTTATCTCAGTAGCATATGTATCAAATTCGTGATTTATCATAAACTATTTAACGACGAAACTAAGCATACAAACATGCATAATCATATATACTCGAGCACTAGTCAGGGATACACTATTAATATATAAAAGATAAGATATGAATGCTCACGTATCAATATTGTGATTCAATATTGCAGGAAAGTACGTAGACGCAACGAAAATGATAAACGTTAGGTTGACCTCACGAGCAATACCCTCGATCAATACCCATAACCTTCATAGCTATAACCCATAATTTCCTTAGCTATATCCCATTTGAAAACTTATTTTGAAATACTCTGAATATAACTCCTTCGTAGTATTTTATGTATACTAATAATATCTTGAAATAGTACTAAGTAAATATATATATATGTAATTCGATTGAGAGAGTTTAGAGAAATATATTTTCAAGTTTCTATGAAATAATGAAACCTATTGAATTCTATTTATAATAGATTTTTGAATTATTAAAGTATAAATTATTAAAGTGAATTATTAAAGTATGAATTATTAAAGTGAATTATTAAAGTATGAATTATTAAAGTGAATTATTAAAGTATGAATTATTAAAGTGAATTATTAAAGTATGAATTATTAAAGTGAATTATTAAAGTATGAATTATTAAAGTTAAAGTAAAGTAAAAGTAAAGTAAAGGTAAAGTTAAAGTATAGTAAAAGTGTGAAACTATATACGTATAATACGCGTATAAAAATATATAATATTAATTTAAATCGTTATATATTTAATAAAATAAAATATAAATATCATTATCTTTATCATACTGGTTAAGTAATGAGTTGTCAAAAAGAATAGATTTCTTAAATCACAGTGGACTTTATAACATAGGCCCGTAATCATATCATAATGTATCTGATAATTCAATCATTTGATATTATCTCTTAATTCTGTCGATAAATATATCGAAACAAATATGTTCATGTAAAGTATCATATATCTAATACTTTGTTAATGTTTTCAGTTAATATTATATATTATATATACATATCTATATACACATAATTGTTCGTGAATCGTCGAACACGGTCAAAGGGTAATTGATTACATGAATGTAGTTCCAAACTTTTTAAGATTCAACATTACAAATTCTGCTTATCGTGTCGGAAACATATAAAGGTTAAGTTTAAATTTGGTCGGAAATTTCCGGGTCATCACAGTACCTACCCGTTAAAGAAATTGCGTCCTGAAATTTGATCGAGGTCGTCATGGCTAACTATAAAAATGTTTTCATGATGAATATGAGTTGATAAATAGATTTTTATCATCATTGAGTAATATAGATAAAATAATTTGATTACGCGAAGAGTATAAGTGAAGCTATCGCAAGAGAGTGAGATGAGTAAACGTATATTCGTTTTAACCGATGACGTAGTTATGATTGATTTTCGGAATTCATGGGATTTAAAGAAAATCTTTGCAATAAGATTTGGTTCTTCGGCGATTAAGGAAATCAGGATCTTCTTTGATTAAATGCGATAATCTGTCTCGATTTCTCTGTCTAATATTTTACTATAATTCCACCCCCTTCGTTTCTTTATTTCCACATCTCACACCTTCTAGTCTTTCTCCCCAATTCATACTTTAAAGCATTCGTTAATATGCTTCATCCAGTATTGATTCTTGATATACTCTTAACTTTCATATATGTCATTCTTCTTTTTCATCTACCACCGGAGGAAGTTATTTTCTTCTACCATTACCTTGGGGTTATTGTGTTTTTCATTCTCCCGTGTCTTTATATTGCTATACGCATTGATATACACGGTTTGTAATTTTGGGGTTGTTATCGGGCTTTATATTCTCCATTATATTTCGGAGCTTCATGCTTTCGTTTTCTCTTTCCGACCTTAAGTCAAGCGGATAATGGTCCAGAATTCGTAGATATGAATTTTTGGATGAACATAGTTAATGTTCCAAGAAGAAAATCGTAATGGCACGATCTTGATTTGGCAAATTACCAGAATATCCGAAAATATAGAGCTATCAAGATGATATGTTCTTAATATGTTTGGAAATTGGGTAGAATGTAAGAGTCGTGTAAACAGTACATGATGACGGTATGTTCTGTGAATCATCACGTTCCATTAGAAACTCAGCATGACTTACTGTAATATAATCACGTTGATCAAGTGTCATTATATTATACTAACTCATGCTTCAGTTCCCAACACTACTTCAAAAACATTCCTATTTTAAATTCAAATTTTTTTTTTTTTTTAGAATTTAGAAACTAACACAGTTTCTTTTTATGTTGTAACGCAGATATTGCGAAGAGATAAAAGATTTCAGATAAGAATAGTTGTGAAAATATCTTCAGGAATATCGAAGATATTATAATAAAAGATACGATAATATGGATGATGAAGAAGATTTGTCTGTGAAGGTTTAGAATAAGAAGTAAGTTGTTTGCTAACGATTTCAGTAGACACTGAATCATTTGGATCCTTTAAAGGCAGGTTTAGTCTTTGTGATTTGTCCACAGCCTCCTTCATGGTCTGCTCAATCCGTTTTCCAGTTTCAAACCTTCTCTTTTTCTC
This sequence comes from Rutidosis leptorrhynchoides, assembly GCF_046630445.1. Taxonomy (NCBI): domain Eukaryota; kingdom Viridiplantae; phylum Streptophyta; class Magnoliopsida; order Asterales; family Asteraceae; genus Rutidosis; species Rutidosis leptorrhynchoides. The sequence continues at coordinate 542,521,217 of NC_092336.1, forward strand.
AGCTTTACCACCATACTATTCTTTATCATCAAACTTTTGACTGTTAAAGTCGTTTACAGTTTTTGCTGCTTCATCAGCATTTTTCCAATTTCGAAGAACTAGTTCATGGTTTGGGATGTTTTTCAGAAAATTCACATTCGAAGTATGTAAGTCTAGGAGATAGACGTTATATGTATAACTTTTGACGTAAAATTGTCGCGAAATTCAAAATACTGATTGCTAATTCCCAGTAGTTGGTGTGACAATTATTGTTACAGGATGTAGGTGAGTACATGATGGGGTTTTAATGAATAAGTATAGTGGCTTTTCGGAGAGGCTTAAGTCGAAGGTTAATGAAGTTGTTGATAAGTTTACTGCTAATGTGGCGAGATATGAAAGGTTCCCCGGTAACAATGATGAAGGAGTAATTGTTATAATAAGGTTTATTCGTATAAACAAATGAAGGTGATTTGCTGGAGCTGTGACAAAACTGTCTATTTTGGAAAGAGATTGAAAAATTATATTTGGTAATAAATATCAAAGGATCTGACATGGATACGTGTTAAACTATAACTTTGGTTTCGAGAGCTTTTCAGATGCATGACAGTGGGTAATATGTGGTTGGATCATCATCTAGCATGTCTTTAGGAATTTCGAAGTGTTTGAACACATATTGTAATTGTTAATATACATATGATGTTCTAAGATTTTGAATGATACAAATATTTTTGTGAGTTCCATGAATAGAAATGAGGTTCTAGGACAGTTTTGAAGTCAAAGTATAGTTTTGAAAGATGTAGGAATCTAAGAGTGACGATTTCGGTTATATCTTGAATCGAATTTTGAGATTTCAAAATCAGAATATGTAATTAGATTTTGAATGAGTATGGTTGTTTTGATTTTTATAAAAGAATGTATATTGTTGTGAAAGTAGGGAGTATAATGGATGATTTGCTGAATCAGATTCGAAGAATGTAACATATTAATTGTGAATTTATATATCTCTCGGGTATTACCTACCCGTTAAAAAAAATTCACAATTAATATTTTGTACAAAAGAATTTTATTACAGTCTTTATGGAAATATATATGTGTATATTTCTTCAGATGTAATATTGATTTAATGAGTTAATATTAAATTAAACTCATTTGATTTATGGTTAAGGCGAGGATAGATAATTTCTAAACTTTAGAAATTACATAATCGCCGTAGAATGTTTCCCCAATGAAGTTATGAATCAATACTTCATCGTTGTGGTATTCCTTGGTATCTACATGGCGTATGACGTCGATGCTCGTGGGACAGATTGTGAAGTTGAGGTTTGCGATGCGGTTGTTGTTGGTGGTGGTAATGGTACTGTTGATGTTGTTGATGGTGGTACTGGTTATGCTGTTGGTGCTGCTGCTGGTGTTTGTAACCTTTGCACCATATTCTCCAAAGCCACTACCCGAGCGCGAAGCTCGTTGACTTCTTCTATTACACCGGGGTGATTGTCGGTTCGGACGAGCGGATAAATAAAATCTAGAATTTGATGTAGTATATAATCATGACGAGAAAATCTGGAAATGAGAGAGAAAATGGTGTTTCGGACCGGTTCACCGGTAAGTGCTTCAGGTTCATCGCCAAGAGGGCAATGTGGTGGATGGAAGGGATCACCTTCTTCTTGTCTCCAATTATTGAGGAGGCTACGAACCTATCCCCAATTCATCCAGAATAGATGATGGCTAATTGGTTGATCCATTCCTGTCAAACCCCGTCCAAGTCCCCCTGGACGAAATCTTCAACATTTGGTCCCATTGCGATGATCGACTCCAAATAATGTCCTTAGTATGAGCTAAAGCACAGCGGAAGACTTAATTCGTACCTGAGAATAACATGCTTTAAAACGTCAACATAAAGTTGGTGAGATATATAGGTTTGATGCTAGCAGCGTAATAACTATGGACCACAAGATTTGAAATTTATACATAATACACTCCTCGTGTATAGAAAAGCAGTTGAGCACTTGGTAACCATACTTAACTAAAAGTCATCGCAGCATATTCTTAAATAAACCCTACACCGTACCAAGTGTAGTATCGAAAACGAAGTACTGTGCAACCGTTAAATGCTGGTCGTCCAGCCCGGTTGGGGTTGTCAGGCCCGATAGATCTATCAACAGGATTCGCGTTTACGCTCCTCACGTAAATATTAGCTACCAAGTATAAAGAAATATGCCATGGTACAACTCAACGTATAATTTATTTTGATCACTTGTGTCCATAACGTAAATCATTTATAAAAACAGCGCATGTATTCTCAGCCCAAAAATATTTAGAGTTTAAAAGGGACTATATACTCACCATACTGTATTTTGTAGTAAAAATACATATAACATCATTGAATAAGTGTAGGGTTGGCCTCGGATTCACGAACCTATATCGATTATATATATTAACACATGTAATTGTAATCAAATAAAATTATCTATATGTAATTAGTTATATAAATTTTAATTTATAGGTTTCCTTAATAAATTAAGTATATTTATTTTATATACAAAAATATTAATATCGTTAAGTTATATGTATTGAGTATAGTTGTCATAGTTATTTGATAAATTAAATAAAAAGTTGTGTTACTATACATAAAATGATAATTTTAATAATAATAATTATAATGAAAATAATGAAATTTAATAATAATGATAATATTAAAAATAATAATAATGTTAATGAAAATACTTATAATATACTAGTAATATTGATAATACTAATAATAATAATAATAATAATAATGATAATAATAATAATGATAATGTGTTAGTGTGTATACCCTTTTGAAATATTTCTAAAAAGAATGCTCTAGACAAGGCTTGAACCTCCGACCTCTCACTTATCACAACACCCACTTTAACCATCCTACTATCACTGCTTTCTTGTTTTAATTCCCATTTGAGTTTTATTTAATCATTATTTACGTTATTAAACTGGCCAAATCTCTAATTCTAAAGTTCACAGCCCAGTAGTTAATCTCACAACCCAATCTAAAGAAATTTCTCGGCCCATCAGAAAAGGTAATTTGGCCCTCGACCCAATAGTGACCCGATCCAAGTTTTGTATTAGAAATAGAGAAGCTGTTTCACCTAGATCGTTGATTTTGGAATCCAAGGTACGTCTCTATCCTAAACCCCACGTCTCCACTCACTTTTTGATTAATAGAAATTACTCCTCACGTTCCTGTATCATCAAATTCATCATCACCATCATCGACCTCACCCTCACAGTGTTTCATTATAATCCCTATCTTATGTGCGTATGATTTATAATCCCGTAACCAAACATTAATATCAGTGATGGTTCGAATGAGAAGAAAAGAACGGAAATCAGAAGGTGAAGTAGCAGGTAGGGTTGTGAGGTTGTCTTCAATAAATAAATCCGAAATTTTTAATTAGCGTAGCAGTTGAGGGTTTGGTCTTTAATGGGTTTGTGTTGGTTTGGTTTCGGTTTATTCGAACAGAAGGAGTAGGAGTACGTACACTATTTGCAGATTTATGATATTGTTCGATCAAAAGAAAACGATTCTAGTCGATGGTTGTGATATTGGCAAACCGTTACAGCAATAATATAAACAAGTTGTGGTGGTGGGTTATGGTTTTAATGGAGACAGAGTTGTAACGGTGGTGGCATGTGGTGAATGGTGGCGGGTGTGGTGTTAAGGGGTTTTGTAGGTGACGAACAAAGATAGGTTGTGGTTGAGTGGGTCACGACTAAAACAGCAATAATCGAATAGTAGGAGCAACTTCACTGTAGTACTTGACAAAGTTCAAATGGGTTCGGTTTGGGGTGCTCAATCGAAACAGAAAAACAATAGCAGCAACTTCGAACAAAAGGTGTTCGGTTTTTGGGTTACAACCGTACACAAGCAGCATACAGTAGCAGTTAACAAGGTTGTAAGTAACGGTTCATAGTGATTTGATGATATTAAGTGGTGGTGGTTCTTGATGAAGGTGGAGTAGTGACTAGTGGTGGGTTTCGATGGTGATAAATGGAAACAGAAACTGTACCGGCTGCAGCAACAACTATGATGGTGGAGATGGTGGTTCATGGTTGTGGATAGGGTGAGGCGAAAGTGATGGAGGATGGTGGCGGTTGTGGGTGGGTGTCTCATGGTGGTTTGGTTCCGAGTCTAGATGGCTCGCATGTTAACTCAAACAAACACCCGGTAGTGATGTTAAATAAATCAAGTGAGTTTGATCTTTGGGTTTATGAAGAAAGAAGTAAGAAAGAGTGATTAAAGAAATGGTTTGATATATCTATTACTCCTATATTTATATAAGGAAAAAGAATGGTACATATGAGTAAGTGGGAGACAGGGAAATTAAGAAACAATAATTCTTCAACAAAAGTAATAAAAAGTATTAATTAAATATACTATGAAAATAAAACGTGTTAAATTTTAGTCGTCGCCTTTCACGGATTGGATTTCGTGTCTGTTACTAAACAGTTTACAAATAGAAGTTTTCCTAAAAATCCCATATTTTATAAATTAAGTACATTTAATTATTTTACTAATTACCTGTTGGAAACCTGATCAAAACGATGTGTCTAAACTTCATTTTAATTCCAAGTAATCTATATGGAGTGTTAAAACCCAACCCATCAAAGTGAAAAGATATTTATAAAATTATTTTATCTTTTACTCTCGCCGCTAAATATAATAATCTTCTATTAAAATCAAATATTACATATCTAATAATTTGTTAACGTTATCAAGTAATAAATATATATCGTATATACACATAATGTTCGTGAATCATCAGGCTTGGTCAAAAGGGTAACTGATTATCCGAATATAGATTTCAAACTTTCTAGACTCAAAATTACAGATTTTGCTTATCGTATCGAAATCATATGAAGATTAAGTTTAAATTTGGTCGGAAATTTCCGGGTCGTTACAGTACCCACCCGTTAAAGAAATTTCGTCCCCGAAATTTGAGTGAGGTCGTCATGGCTAACAATAAAATTGTTTTTATGACGAATATGAGTTGATAAATAGAGTTTTATCATTATTGATTAATATAGATAAAACAATTCGATTCCTTGAAGCGTGTGAGTGGAGCTATCACAAAAGATCGAGATAAAGATTTAACTTTTTACGTAATCATGGTGAATTTCCGAAATTCAAGGAATTTAAGGAAATCTTCTAATCAGAAAGAAAATGTAATCGCACGATTTATTAGCAGATTGTCGGAATTACGGAAGAACAGAAATATATCAAGGAAATATTTTCGTGATATGCTTAGAGATTAAGTAGAATGAAAGAGTCGTGTAACATGACACATGATGAGGATAAGGTCTGTGAATCATCATCACGTTACATTAGAAATTTAGCATGAATTACTATAATATAACCACGTTGGCCCGGCGTCATTATATTATACTAACTCATGCTTCAATTCCCTACACTTCTCCAAAAATCATTCATAATTTAAACTCAAATTTTATAGAAGGATATAAACTGAAACAGTTTCTTTTATGAGTTAACATAGATAGCACGAGAAGATAAATAATTTCGGACAAGTGTATTTATGAATATATCTCCAGAAATATCGAAGATATTTATGACGATATTTCAGAATTTCTAAGTTCGACGGTTGATGAAGAAAGATTTTCCGCAAAATTTTAACATGACTTCGGAGCAAGATATTCTCTAAAAATTTCGTCAGATACTGGATCGTCTGGATTTGTTAAGTACAGGTTTTAGTTCGGATGATTCGTCCACAGCCTCCTTCATAGTTTTTCATAATCCGGTTTTCGGTACTAAATTTTCTATTGAGCGTTTCCAACACTTCATTCTTTATCATTAAACCCTTGACCATTAAGATCATCTACAGTTTTGCTGCTTCATCAGCATTTTCAAAGTTAACGGATCTGGATCATCGGTTATCAAACCGGGGTGGTTTCAGGAGAATTGTGTTTTTAGATGATTAACCGCTGATGGTAATATGGTGGAATATGAAAGGTTCTCCGGTAATGATAAAAGTGCACACATATATTTCAAGGTTATAATAAGGTTGTTTCGGATGAAAAGTCGGAGTTGATTTGCTGGAGCTGTGACAAAATTAGCTACTTTGGAAAGGAACTGTGAGGTTGTTTCTGCTAATAAATGATAAAGAATTCAACAAGGATACGTGTTAACTATGAATTTGAATTCGAGAGTTTTTCAGGTGTATAAATCTTTTCTTCCGTAGATGAAGTGTGGTTGGTTCAACTTCTCGGTTGAGGGGTTTTCAAGAATCGTGAAAGAATTTGAACGCTTATTGCAATCGTCGAGATACAAATGAGTTTTAGGATGAAATCAAATGACAAACTTGAAGAATTGTTTAGTTTCATATGTTATAATCAATATTTTAATTCATTTTAATTGTCCAAAGTTAGCAGTCCAATAGTCCAATTGTCCAATGGTCCAATAGTCCAAGGATTCATATACAGTTAAATATATAATATTCGTATTAATTAATACGTATCGTGACCCGTGTACCGGTCTCAGTATTGATCACAACTCAAACCATATATATATATATTGGAATCCACCTCAACCCTGTATAGCCAACTATAGAGTGTCTATGGTCGTTCCGAAATATACATATAGATGGGTCGATATGATAGGTCGAAACCTTGTATACGTGTCCCGTTATTTAAAGTGCGTAAATTAAATAAATATATATCATGACCCATTGCACAACGTGTTGTCTCAGAATTAATCCGACGTATTGTTGTACATGTGTCCCGACGGTATGTAAAGTGCGGAAATTAAATAACAATAAATAAAATTGCGAGTATGTAAATTGCGATAAATTAAATGTTAATCAGTTAGCTGGGAACAGTTAGCTAGGAACAGTTAGCGTGTAATCTTAATAATATTTCAATTAGTTAATCCGTTTGTTTCTAACAAATTTTATTATATCCCATGTTTTCTTCATTATGCCACTTGTTGGATTCTGATAGGTCAAAATCCAAATATGTATTTTGAATGAAATTGGTTGTTCTGTGATGAACGGAGACGTATATCGGTGGTTGTAAGTAGGATAGTAAATGATCGTTGAATCAGATTCGAAGAATGTACAGTGTAACTTATTAATGTGAAATTTAAATATTCCTCGGGTATTACCTACCCGTTAAAATATTTTTATCATTAATAGTTTGTACGAAAGAATTTTTAATTACAATCTTTATGAAAATATACTTGCATATATATTTTCTTCGGATATAATTATGGATTTAATGAGTTAATAAGATATTAAACCCATTTGATTTATCGATAGTACTTGATTACATGGTTTCTAAAATATTAGAGATTACATAATCGTCATTTCAAACGAAGATAAATGAGGTAGAACAATACGTAGAACGAAATTAATCGATGTAGAACGATATGTAGAACGAAAATCATACTTGAAGTTTCGATGAAGTTTTTGAGGTATATGATGGTGATATCCGAGGTACAAATTGTGATGTTGAGGTTTATGACACGGTTGTGGTTGGGGGTAATAAGGGTACTGTCGACGTTGATGATGGTGGTACGGATTATGCTGCTGGTGCTGCTGCTGATATTTATAACCTCCGCACCAGATTCTCCAAAGCCATTACTCGAGCATGTAGTTTGTTAACTTCTTATATTATGTCGGAATGATTGACGATTGAAACGAGCGGGTGAGTAAGATTCGAAATATAGGATGTTATATAATCGTGACGGAATATTCTAGAAATGAGAGGGTAAATGATTTCTCGAACAAGTTCGCCGGTATGTGCTTTCGGGTTCATCGCCAAGAGGGCAATTTGATGAATGAGAAGGATCTTCGATGTGAAATGATTTTTCGAATATGGAACGATATTCTAACTTCATAGAATATAATACTAAAGATTTCGTAGCCTACAGAGGAACCTACGGCATATGACAAGCAAGTCTACAGATGCGCTAAGATATGAATTTTTGTCTATACACTATCGATGCAGTAAATGCAGTAAGATGTGTCTAGACTTTAAGAATGATAAGCAGACAATTTCCTAAGGATGATAAGTAGATGATTTCCGACTAGATATGATAAGCAAAACTTTTGACATGCAGACACGGTCAAAGTCCAGACTCATTAATGTATCCTAACAACTACTAGTCAGACACACTAATGCAAGACCTGGTTCACTAAGACCACCGCTCTGATACCATTCTGTCAAACCCCGTCCAAGTCCCCCTGGACGAAATCTTCAACATTTGGTCCCATTGCGATGATCGACTCCAAATAATGTCCTTAGTATGAGCTAAAGCACAGCGGAAGACTTAATTCGTACCTGAGAATAACATGCTTTAAAACGTCAACATAAAGTTGGTGAGATATATAGGTTTGATGCTAGCAGCGTAATAACTATGGACCACAAGATTTGAAATTTATACATAATACACTCCTCGTGTATAGAAAAGCAGTTGAGCACTTGGTAACCATACTTAACTAAAAGTCATCGCAGCATATTCTTAAATAAACCCTACACCGTACCAAGTGTAGTATCAAAAATGAAGTACTGTGCAACCGTTAAATGCTGGTCGTCCAGCCCGGTTGGGGTTGTCAGGCCCGATAGATCTATCAACAGGATTCGAGTTTACGCTCCTCACGTAAATATTAGCTACCAAGTATAAAGAAATATGCCATGGTACAACTCAACGTATAATTTATTTTGATCACTTGTGTCCATAACGTAAATCATTTATAAAAACAGCGCATGTATTCTCAGCCCAAAAATATTTAGAGTTTAAAAGGGACTATATACTCACCATACTGTATTTTGTAGTAAAAATACATATAACATCATTGAACAAGTGTAGGGTTGGCCTCGGATTCACGAACCTATATCGATTATATATATTAACACATGTAATTGTAATCAAATAAAATTATCTATATGTAATTAGTTATATAAATTTTAATTTATAGGTTTCCTTAATAAATTAAGTATATTTATTTTATATACAAAAATATTAATATCGTTAAGTTATATGTATTGAGTATAGTTGTCATAGTTATTTGATAAATTAAATAAAAAGTTGTGTTACTATACATAAAATGATAATTTTAATAATAATAATTATAATGAAAATAATGAAATTTAATAATAATGATAATATTAAAAATAATAATAATGTTAATGAAAATACTTATAATATACTAGTAATATTGATAATACTAATAATAATAATAATAATAATAATAATGATAATAATAATAATGATAATGTGTTAGTGTGTATACCCTTTTGAAATATTTCTAAAAAGAATGCTCTAGACAAGGCTTGAACCTCCGACCTCTCACTTATCACAACACCCACTTTAACCGTCCTACTATCACTGCTTTCTTGTTTTAATTCCCATTTGAGTTTTATTTAATCATTATTTACGTTATTAAACTGGCCAAATCTCTAATTCTAAAGTTCACAGCCCAGTAGTTAATCTCACAACCCAATCTAAAGAAATTTCTCGGCCCATCAGAAAAGGTAATTTGGCCCTCGACCCAATAGTGACCCGATCCAAGTTTTATATTAGAAATAGAGAAGCTGTTTCACCTAGATCGTTGATTTTGGAATCCAAGGTACGTCTCTATCCTAAACCCCACGTCTCCACTCACTTTTTGATTAATAGAAATTACTCCTCACGTTCCTGTATCATCAAATTCATCATCACCATCATCGACCTCACCCTCACAGTGTTTCATTATAATCCCTATCTTATGTGCGTATGATTTATAATCCCGTAACCAAACATTAATATCAGTGATGGTTCGAATGAGAAGAAAAGAACGGAAATCAGAAGGTGAAGTAGCAGGTAGGGTTGTGAGGTTGTCTTCAATAAATAAATCCGAAATTTTTAATTAGGGTAGCAGTTGAGGGTTTGGTTTTTAATGGGTTTGTGTTGGTTTGGTTTCGGTTTATTCGAACAGAAGGAGTAGGAGTACGTACACTATTTGCAGATTTATGATATTGTTCGATCAAAAGAAAACGATTCTAGTCGATGGTTGTGATATTGGCAAACCGTTACAGCAATAATATAAACAAGTTGTGGTGGTGGGTTATGGTTTTAATGGAGACAGAGTTGTAACGGTGGTGGCATGTGGTGAATGGTGGCGGGTGTGGTGTTAAGGGGTTTTGTAGGTGACGAACAAAGATAGGTTGTGGTTGAGTGGGTCACGACTAAAACAGCAATAATCGAATAATAGGAGCAACTTCACTGTAGTACTTGACAAAGTTCAAATGGGTTCGGTTTGGGGTGCTCAATCGAAACAGAAAAACAATAGCAGCAACTTCGAACAAATGGTGTTCGGTTTTTGGGTTACAACCGTACACAAGCAGCATACAGTAGCAGTTAACAAGGTTGTAAGTAACGGTTCATAGTGATTTGATGATATTAAGTGGTGGTGGTTCTTGATGAAGGTGGAGTAGTGACTAGTGGTGGGTTTCGATGGTGATAAATGGAAACAGAAACTGTATCGGCTGCAGCAACAACTATGATGGTGGAGATGGTGGTTCATGGTTGTGGATAGGGTGAGGCGAAAGTGATGGAGGATGGTGGCGGTTGTGGGTGGGTGTCTCATGGTGGTTTGGTTCCGAGTCTAGATGGCTCGCATGTTAACTCAAACAAACACCCGGTAGTGATGTTAAATAAATCAAGTGAGTTTGATCTTTGGGTTTATGAAGAAAGAAGTAAGAAAGAGTGATTAAAGAAATGGTTTGATATATCTATTACTCCTATATTTATATAAGGAAAAAGAATGGTACATATGAGTAAGTGGGAGACAGGGAAATTAAGAAACAATAATTCTTCATCAAAAGTAATAAAAAGTATTAATTAAATATACTATGAAAATAAAACGTGTTAAATTTTAGTCGTCGCCTTTCACGGATTGGATTTCGTGTCTGTTACTAAACAGTTTACAAATAGAAGTTTTCCTAAAAATCCCATATTTTATAAATTAAGTACATTTAATTATTTTACTAATTACCTGTTGGAAACCTGATCAAAACGATGTGTCTAAACTTCATTTTAATTCCAAGTAATCTATATGGAGTGTTAAAACCCAACCCATCAAAGTGAAAAGATATTTATAAAATTATTTTATCTTTTACTCTCGCCGCTAAATATAATAATCTTCTATTAAAATCAAATATTACATATCTAATAATTTGTTAACGTTATCAAGTAATAAATATATATCGTATATACACATAATGTTCGTGAATCATCAGGCTTGGTCAAAAGGGTAACTGATTATCCGAATATAGATTTCAAACTTTCTAGACTCAAAATTACAGATTTTGCTTATCGTATCGAAATCATATGAAGATTAAGTTTAAATTTGGTCGGAAATTTCCGGGTCGTTACAATTCCGGTCACACTGCTTTCGGAGCTTGAGTGGGATTCCATATCGGAATTCGAGGGACTTGAACTAATGACGAATTCCATTTCGTTCGATTAAATAAAGGATTTTTCTATATGAAATGATTTTTCAGCTATCGGGTAGTATTCAAATTACATAGAATATCTATATATATAGCGCAAAAGATTTCGTAGATTACGGAAGAATTTACGGGATATGTCAGGCAAAGTTTACAGTAACAGATACGCTAAGATATAGATTAGCAGATACGCTAAGATATGAATTTTGTCTATACACTATTCATGCAGTCAATGCAGTAAGACGTGTCTAGACTAAGAATGATAAGCAGGCAATTTTTTACAAAAATGATGAGCAAAACTTTTGACATGCAGACACGGTCGAATTCCAGACTCACTAATGCATCCTAACGACTATCAGTTAGACACACTAATGCAGACCTGGTTCGCTAAGACCACCGCTCTGATACCAACTGAAAGGACCCGTTCATATACATTATAAACGATTCACAATAGTTGATTACATCGCGAGGTATTTGACCTCTATATGATACGTTTTACAAACATTGCATTCGTTTTTAAAAGACAAACTTTCTTTACATCAAAAATTGACCGCATGCATACCATTTCATATTACATCCAACTATAATTGACTTAATATTAATCTTGATGAACTCAACAACTCGAATGCAACGTCTTTCAAAGTATGTCATGAATGACTCCAGGTAATATCCTTAAAATGAGCTAATGCACAGTGGAAGATTTCTTTAATACCTGAGAATAAACATGCTTTAAAGTGTCAACCAAAAGGTTGGTGAGTTCATTAGTTTATCATAATCCATCATTTCCGTAATAGTAATAGACCACAATATTTCAGTTTCTATAAATATCCGTGCACTCGCAAGTGTATAAAAGTATTCTATAAGTTGTAGGCACCCGGTAACAAGCCTTAACGTTCATGTTTTACCCTCTGAAGTACACCAGATCAGGTGTGTTTAAAATAACCTCGAAGTACTAAAGCATCCCATAGTCAGGATGGGGTTTGTCAGACCCAATAGATCTATCTTTAGGATTCGCGCTTACCGTACATAGACAAGTAGTTTAATGTTACCAAGCTAAGGGTATATTTCTAGTTTAAACCCACATAGAATTAGTTTTAGTACTTGTGCCTATTTCGTAAAACATTTATAAATCAGCGCATGTATTCTCAGCCCAAAAATATATATAAAAAGGGAGCAAATGAAACTCACAATACTGTATTTCGTAGCAATTATGTATATGACGGCACTGAACAAGTGCAGGGTTTGTCTCGGATTCACGAACCTATATTAAGTATATATATTTATATGTTGGTCAATATCTGTCTAACAATTTAGGTCAAGTCGTAGTGTATCACAATCCTAATGCTCGAGACCGACATGCAAAAGTCAACAAAAGTCAACTTAACCCAAAATGACTTTCAAAATCTATACATGTTTATTATATAATTTATATATAGTAGTTTTATATATTTAAATATATTTATCAGATCTTATTATACTAAATAATACAAGTCATTTATTAATAAATAAAAATTTATATTAAAATTCATATATGATAAAAATATACTTTTATATATCTCAAGTAATAAAATTTATAAAATTCACTTAATATCATAAAAATATAGTGGTATGTATTATTAATGTAATTACATTACGTGTGGTAAAAATATCTTTGTACGCATATTTATTTGATAAAATAATATTGATAATAATAATAATGATAAAAATAATAAAATGACAGTTTCAATAAAAATATTAATTTTTAGTAATAAAGATAATTTTAGTAATAACATCAACTGATAACAGTTATAATAATCGTTTTAATAATAATATTAAAATTAATGATAATTCAGTTGACCATATCTTTTAATCCGTTCATCGAAACCACACGATTTCTAAATGAAAAGTTATTAATTTTTTTCTTCAGCTTTTCAACGACATGCATATCATATAACTTATCTCAGTAGCATATGTATCAAATTCGTGATTTATCATAAACTATTTAACGACGAAACTAAGCATACAAACATGCATAATCATATATACTAGAGCACTAGTCAGGGATACACTATTAATATATAAAAGATAAGATATGAATGCTCACGTATCAATATTGTGATTCAATATTGCAGGAAAGTACGCAGACGCAACGAAAATGATAAACGTTAGGTTGACCTCACGAGCAATACCCTCGATCAATACCCATAACCTTCATAGCTATAACCCATAATTTCCTTAGCTATATCCCATTTGAAAACTTATTTTGAAATCGTCTGAATATAACTCCGTCGTAGTATTTTATGTATACTAATAATATCTTGAAATAGTACTAAGTAAATATATATATATGTAATTCGATTGAGAGAGTTTAGAGAAATATATTTTCAAGTTTCTATGAAATAATGAAACCTATTGAATTCTATTTATAATAGATTTTTGAATTATTAAAGTGAATTATTAAAGTATGAATTATTAAAGTGAATTATTAAAGTATGAATTATTAAAGTGAATTATTAAAGTATGAATTATTAAAGTGAATTATTAAAGTATGAATTATTAAAGTGAATTATTAAAGTATAAATTATTAAAGTGAATTATTAAAGTATGAATTATTAAAGTTAAAGTAAAGTAAAAGTAAAGTAAAGGTAAAGTTAAAGTATAGTAAAAGTGTAAAACTATATACGTATAATACGCGTATAAAAATATATAATATTAATTTAAATCGTTATATATATTTAATAAAATAAAATATAAATATCATTATCTTTATCATACTGGTTAAGTAATGAGTTGTCAAAAAGAATAGATTTCTTAAATCACATTGGACTTTATAACATAGGCCCGTAATCATATCATAATGTATCTGATAATTCAATCATTTGATATTATCTCTTAATTCTGTCGATAAATATATCGAAACAAATATGTTCATGTAAAGTATCATATATCTAATACTTTGTTAATGTTTTCAGTTAATATTATATATTATATATACATATCTATATACACATAATTGTTCGTGAATCGTCGAACACGGTCAAAGGGTAATTGATTACATGAATGTAGTTCCAAACTTATTAAGATTCAACATTACAAATTCTGCTTATCGTGTCGGAAACATATAAAGGTTAAGTTTAAATTTGGTCGGAAATTTCCGGGTCATCACACCGCTTCCCCCAAATTGGTTACTTCCCCATTGATCCTGCCCTTATATATATATATATATATATATATATATATATATATATATATATATATATATATATATATATATATATATATATATATATATATATATATATATATATATATATATATGCACATTAAGTTATATATATATATTGTTCGTGAATCTTCGAGAACAGTAAAAGAATATTTGATTACATGAATATAGTTCCAAAACTTTGAGACTCAACATTACAGACTTTGCTTATCGTGTCGAAAACATTAAATCATTTAAGGGATTATATATCGAGAGGCCACCCAAGTTCATCGTTTTGTATTTTTAGGCCACCCATATTTAAAAATAATTTTGTAGGCCACCCAAAATTATCTTTTCATGTTTATAAGTCACCTATATTCGAAAATGATTTTGTAGGTAATCCAAGTTCTTGTGTTATTCCATCGGTATCAAATCTGGCGAAAATCTCATTTATTAAAATGTAAAAAATAACACAAATAACTAAGTTTTTATTAATTAACATTATTCATATGATGATTAGTTCATACCAACTACATAAGTATTTACGTGTTTTTATAATTTTTTAAAAAGAGTTGTAGTCGAATTTGATATATATGTAACAACATACGAATTTGAATGGCCTACAAAATCATTTTCACATATGGGTAGCCTACAAACACGAATAGTTAAACTTGGATGACCCACAA
Source organism: Rutidosis leptorrhynchoides (assembly GCF_046630445.1). Lineage (NCBI taxonomy): Eukaryota > Viridiplantae > Streptophyta > Magnoliopsida > Asterales > Asteraceae > Rutidosis > Rutidosis leptorrhynchoides. Next base: position 542,536,544 of record NC_092336.1, read on the forward strand.
AATCATTTTCAAATATGGGTGGCATACAAACACAGAACAATAAACTTTTGTGGCCTCCCGATATATAATCCCATCATTTAAAGATAAAGTTTAAATTTGGTCAGAAATTTTTGGGTCATCACAACATGCCACATAAAGATATTAATTTTTTGTGGTATGAGTTTGTTTCTAGGTGTCTTAAGAGGAGTGGATGGTGTAGCAAGTTTTATGTTGTCAAGGGTGGTACCTAAAGTTTTTTTTGTGAAGATGCCCGTTGGATCCAAGTTCCATTTCCAAGTGTCCGGCTTATCGGATAGGGCAAGTGTTGCTAATAAGTTATTTAGCTCCGTTAATTCGTCGAGAATGAGACCATTAGGTGGGAGAGACCAATTCCATGTGCCGATGGTAGTCGAATTATTGGTTAGAAGCCATTCCGAAACCAATACGTTTTTGTTGGATTCAAGCATAAATAATCTTCGAAATTGGATACAAAATTTTTCGTAGCCGCACCAGTTGTCGAGCCAAAATTGGGTGTTGTTACCGTTTCCAATTCATTTGGTGATTGAGTTCGTGAAGTTTGTTCCAAGGTTGTCCGATATTTTTCCAGCTTTAATAATCTCGTTCCAAATTGTACAACCAGAAATATTTCTAGAGAAAAAGTTAGTACAACCCCCCATCCCCGTATATGCTCGATATGATTTTTACCCAAAGTGCGTTTTTTTAATTATGAAATCTCCACCACCATTTGCATAGTAGGGAAATATTTTTGCACATTAACGACCCGATGTTCAACCCACCTTTATCATATGGTAATAATATGTGTTCCCATTTTATCCAATTAATTTTGTTATTTGTGTCCGACTCGCCCCAAAAAAATTTCTTCTTTTAGATTCAAGTATATTAATTATTTTAGTGGGAGCGTGAAAAAGGAAGAAGTAATATAGTGGAAGACTAGATAGAATGGATTTAATTAGAGTAAGACGCCCGTCATATGACATGGATTTGGCCTTCCAATCGGAAAGACGTTTGTCGACTTTTTCGATAATAGGTTGCCATGATGATGCTTTTGAGGTGGGAACACTGATTGGTAGTCTGAGATAGGTGAAGGGGGTTGAGCCTGCCGAACAGTCAATATAGTTGGCCATTTCCTCAATTTCGTTTTTTGACACACCGATACCGTACAAGTTACTTTTTTTTAAGATTTACTTTTAAACCGGATATGTTCTCGGAACAATTTAATAATTTGGATATGTTTTTTGCGTTGCATTTGCTCCACTCGCCAAAAATATTGTGTCGTCCGCATATTGGAGGTGGGAGACGACGATCTTGTCATGGCCAACACAAATGCCACGGAACTAAGCATTTGTGATAGCACGTTTAGCGATGATGTTTAGCCCTTCTGCGGCAATATTGAAAAGGAAGGGGAAATTGGGTTGCCTTGACTGATACCCGTACCGGGTGAGAATTCCATGGTCGGGGACCCGTTGATGAGAATGGAGATGGAGGAAGAGGAGAGGCATGCTTGATAAATGTGATCCATTTAGGGCCGAATCCCATACATTCCATAGTGTCGAAAAGAAAGTCCCATTCGATGCAATCGAATGCCTTTTCGAAATCTACTTTAAATATGAGGCCCTTTTGTTTTTTTCTTTTTAATTCATAGATTATTTCGTTTGCGATTAGAACACTATCTAGGATGTTTCGACCTTTTGAGAAAGTGGTTTGTTCGATTCCGATTATTTTGTGAATGATTTTCGAAAGATGGTTGGATAAGATCTTGGTGAGAATTTTATAATAACTTCCGATTAAACGAATTGGGCGATATTCGTTAAATCCGATTGAGTTGGCTTTTTTGGGTATTAGTGTGAAATGTAACGACCCAACCCGTTATCCAACCGAAAAATGCAGCAAATTTTTTATTTTTTTTATAACAGTAGGGTGCGCGGCGCGCAACCCTCCTTGTGCGCGGCGTGCACAAGGCCATTCAGCTTCTGTCCGGATTTTTCGTTTTTGCGTTAAAGATCTATCACTTCCTGTCATGACCCAGAAATTTCGATCAAAATTAAACTCTGATAACTCCGACAAGATAAGCAAATTGATGTGTTGCATTAAAATATTTTTCAATACATTTAATTAACCATTGAACTTTACCCTACGATTCACGAACAACCTATAATTTAAAACTCGAACCCGTCATGATTTATATATGATTTTACTTTCTTAAACGAAGACGTTTTATGATATAATAATTTCTATTATTATAACCTCTTAATAAAATGATTTTGAATATAATTAATTCTAGAAAACTAAATTTTATAATATTTATATATGAAATGATAAAAATTTACTATTAAACGATGCTATTTCAAATCAAAAATTTTACGTATTAAGTCATTTTATTTTTATGATATAATTTTTGTAATTTTTTTTTTAAGAAACGAAGTTAAATTAAAAATGTACAATTTGTAAAGCACAACGTACAACAACATGTAGCTTAAATAGTTGAATTTAACTTAATTCATTTACTATTCATTGAATAGTAAATGAAACAAAATTAATTAATTTACTATTCACATGAAAGCGATATGATAGAAATTATTAATTATAAGTTACATAAAATACCCCTGAAGTATTTAATAAATACGACTTTTTTAACACTTTACGATTCAATTTGATTTTAAATTTATTATTATATTATTACATGTTATTTCAATATTATTATATTATTATATTTATTACATTATTATATTTAAATTAATATTATATTATATATCTTTGTTCAGTCAAAAACTAGGAAAGCATATATTACGCGTACAAACTTTATAAACAAACATTTTTACAACTAATTTTATAAATCTTAAGACCAAAACAGATATATATATATATATATATATATATATATATATATATATATATATATATATATATATATATATATATATATATATATATATATATATATATAAAGTGGAATTTTTATCCATATTTTTACCCGTCAATTATTAGCAACAGAGTACGAAATACCGGTCCGTGAAAACTGTCGGTAGAATGAGACAAATGCGGCTACTTTAATTCACACATTTTTTTAAATTATTATTATATTATTACTTTATTGTATTATTATATTATATTTATATTATTATATTATTATATTTTATTTCAAAATTATTATATTATTATTTTATTAATCTATATATATGAATGATCGATACATAAACGCACACATACTTCAAAACATATATTACTCCGTAGTACTAAATTCTTATTATTATTTTTATTATTATTACTCTTAATATTAATATTAGTATTATTATTAAGTAGTATCATTAATATTAGTATTAGTAATATACATAAAATACTACGACGGAGTTATGTTCAAGTAATTTCAAAATGAGTTTTTCAAATGGGTTAAAGCTAAGGAATTCATGGGTATTAAATAAGGAGGTTATGGGTATTGATCGGGGGTATTGTTCGTGAATCAAAGGCAACCTTACATTTATCATTTCCGTTGCGTCTGCATACTTTTCCTACAATATTGAACCACAATATTGATATGTGAGTTTTCAAAGCTCCCTTTTTAAATGCTTTTGCATTATATATTATTGGGCTGAGAATACATGCATATTTTATAACTGTTTTACGAAATAGGCACAAATACTAAAACTAATTCTACGTGGGTTTAAACCAGAAATATCCCCTTAGCTTGGTAACTATAACTACTGGTGTATGACTGGTAGGCGTGAATCCTAAAGATAGATCTATTGGATCTGACAAACCCCATCCTGACTATGGGATGCTTTAGTACTTCGAGGTTATTTTAAACACACCAGATCTTGTGTACTTCAGAGGGTAAAACATGAACGTTAAGGCTTGTTACCGGGTGCCTACAACTTATAGAATGCTTTTTATACACTTGCGAGTGTATGGTTATTTATGAAACTGAAATCTCGTGGTCTATTACAACTATTGAAAATCATTATTTATGATAAAACCATGAACTCACCAACCTTTTTGGTTGACACTTTAAAGCATATTTATTCTCAGGTATTAAAGAAGCTTCCGCTGTTTAACTGCTATGTGCATGGAGTCTTACGTGGTATATTTTTCAAGGAAACTTTGCATTCAAACGTTAATATGTATTATATTTTGACTGTTTAGTCAACTGATGTATTATTATGAACTATCATTTATTGGGATTGTCTATATGTAGAAATCACCACAGGTCGAAAACATTTATGTACATGCTTTAAAAATAAAATGTATACAGATTTTAAAACTTTCTTATATAGAAAGCGCGTCTTTTGAAATGAATGCAATGTTTGTAAAACGTATCATATAGAGGGCAAATCTCGCAATGGGACCGATGAATGATGTGCTGCGTCAATAGGGATTTTGGCGGGCCATCACACTTCCCAACACTTTTAGGCTAAACGGTTTTCGCAACACATTATAATAGGTAAAACTCACACGTTTTTATAATAAAACAAGTTTTACGATGTCGGGCCCACATCGGCCCGTTTTACGAATTAAGTACGAAATACAATTTTCGACTACATGTTTTTAATACAAAATAAAAGCCGAGCATGGCGATTGGGGATACGCTACCCAATCCTAATCAAATCCAAAAGCAAGTCTTCTAAAGCAAACTACGCAAGTCCACTAGTCCCCACGCTTACCTTAGCCACCGCCTCCGTGCAAATCTATAAAAATATAAACAACGAGAGGGTAAGCTAATGCTTAGTGAGTGAGAATATACTACGTACATATATATGCATAAAATGAATACGCATCGCTAACACACAAATAGTAAACACATACCGCAATCCGAGCATAACTAAGCAATGTTATACCTAACGTACCACCAAGCCAAATCCACAAGATTAGCTACAACAATATAATAAGTACATACGCATATACAAAAGATAAGCAAAACTACAAGGTTAACCCCTTAACCTCAATCATACAAAAGTTGGTCGAACAACCCGAGCCTTAGTGAATTCGCACAATCCGATATTCACTTCTTCACCAATTCCACAACCGAGGTTGGCCGAACTACCCGAGCCTTAGTGAATTCGCATAACTCGAGATTCACTACCTCATCAATAAGATGACCGAACAACCCGAGTCATCATGAATCTGCACTACCTGAGATTCACTACCTAAATCCAAACCCACATCATCGGGGTTACTTAACTCCATATCACAAGTCCATGTGATAACGTACACACTAAGTGTGCACCACACCAAAGGTGGTCAACCAATACGCACAACCATGCCAATTGGACCTATTACATAAGTCCATCAAATCCACCTATATATGAAGTGAGTTCTATAACCGAGAACCACTTCACCCGACCCGTCTAACGACCCGTCCTAATTCATCTGGACGAATACATTACATTTGGTTACATCGCGAGGTACTTGACCTCTATATGATACATTTTACAAACATTACATTCGTTTTTAAAAGACAAACTTTCATTACATCAAAATTTGACGGCATGCATACCATTTCATAATATATCCAACTATAATTGACTTAGTAATAATCTTGATGAACTCGACGACTTGAATGCAACGTCTTTTGAAATATGTCATGAATGACTCCAAGTAATATCTCCAATACGAGCAAATGCACAACGGAAGATTTCTTTCATACCTGAGAATAAACATGCTTTCAAGTGTCAACCAAAAGGTTGGTGAGTTCATTAGTTTATCATAAATAATCATTTCATAATTTTAATAGACCACAAGATTTCATATTTCCATTTCTCATAAACATACGTCCCATGCATAGAGACAAAAATCATTCATATGGATTGAACACCTGGTAACCGACATTAACAAGATGCATATAAGAATATCCCCTATCATTCCGAGAAATCCTTCGGACATGATAAAAACGAATTCGAAGTACTAAAGCATCCGGTACTTTGGATGGGGTTCGTTAGGCCCAATAGATCTATCTTTAGGATTCGCGTCAATTAGTAGACTGGTTTACTAATTCTTAGGTTACCAAGTAAAAGGGGCATATTCGGCTTCGATCATTCAACCATATAATGTAGTTTCGATTACTTGTGTCTATTTCGTAAAACAGTTATAAAAGTTGCGCATGTATTCTCAGCCCAAAAATATAAAGGGTAAAAAGGCAAATGAAACTCACAATACTGTATTTTGTAGTAAAAATACATATGACGGCATTGAATAATGCAGGGTTGACCTCAGATTCACGAACCTATATCATTTGTATATATATATTAAAACATATAATCGTATTTGAATAAGTTTTTATATATTATTATTAATAATCATACTTGTTAAATTATGTGTTTAATATATTTAATTTATATATTTTATATCACTAATATTCATTATAACATATTAATAATACCAATTTATATTAAGGGTTATATATAAAAATATATATCTTTATATGTTGATTGATATATTTTACATTTAGTTTAGTTAATATTATTTAATAACAAAAATATAGTGATATGTAATATTAATATTATTGTAATGTATAAAAATATCTATTCGTAATAATACTAACATGATAAGAATGATAATACTAATGATAGTGATATTAATAATAATAATTATAAGACTTGTACTATTAACAATAACAATCATTAATAATAACAATAATAATAAGTGTATTAATAAAAATAATACTAATGACAATAATAATAGTAATAATAATTATACAAAATAAGATTATAGAGTATACCCCTTTCTAAAAAGCTTTCATAAAAAGAATGCCCCAAACGGGACTCGAACCCGAGACCTCTCGCTCAACTGTAACCCTCCTTAACCACCCAACCATTTCTATCTTTTTGAAATTATACGAATCCTTTATTTCTTTAACTCCTATTTAACTGTTTCCCTAATTCTTCTTCTTCTTCAGTTGAAAACCAACCAGAGAATAATTTCACTACCAAAAATCGTTTATTTTAACACTGGTAATAAAAACGAATCATAAGGGTTGTTTAACTTAAATAAATAAATAAAAATAGAATAAATAAAAATGTAATTACAGTTCGAAAATAAGAAGAACAACCCAAACATCAAACTCAAATTTGATTTCGAAAATTAAGTAAGTTTTAGATAAAGATTAAAACATGAAAAAGGTTTAAAAACTCTCCTAGAAACTTTATGAACTCTCAATTTCAATGGAAACAACTTTTAAAGCTTCAATTTGATCTTAGAATGCTCGGTTGACTTTTTATTCAAAACCTTTGACTCAAAAATTCGAAATGAATAAGAGGATTTGGAAACTCATATTTTCCAGAAAGATTGTTTAGAGGATTACTAACAACATTAGATTTATACATTTTGAAATGTGTCATGAAATCGAGTTTTTGGAAAAAAGGAAACAAGAACAGAGATGTCGTGTTTCTTTCTTAATTCTGTTTAATTCGATTGACCTAAACAGCTACGAATTGATACAATTTTGATAGTGAGGATGATATTTGGTTAACTTAATCAATATCTCAGAGTAATTCGATGGTTTTAAAGCCACTAGAGTTGACAGAAGGAATCACGGGTACAAAAAAATATATATAAATAAAAAACTGGATCAATCACTCAACTGATTTTGTTTTGTTTTGAAACACTGATTTCGACATGTAACAAGAGAAGACAGAAACAAATACAGAGAAAAGAAAAAGAAGATATCGATATCAATGGCTAACAGAATTGGTTCCTTATTAATTTATATATATATATATATAATTAATATTAATAATTAATAATTATATTAATAATTATTAATAATAGTAATAATATTAATAATAATAATAATAATAATAATAATAATAATAATAATAATAATAATAATAAATAACAATGATAATAATAATAATAAAACTGATAACAATAATATTATTACTGAATATAATAACAATTTGCATTATTTTTATAGTGATAATATTGATAATTTATAATAATAATAATAATGATTCTTAATAATCCAGGTAATAACAATAATATCTAACAAATTACTAATATTAATCATAATAATTAAAATTAAAATTTTACTACTAGTTATAATAATAATGTTATCAATAATATAACAAATTAAATGTATCAAATTTTATATCCATATATTATGTATAATTATATTATTAATACTGATATTAATATTTCTCTTTATTTTAATAATAATAATCTAATAACTATATTTTAATCTTGTAAGTAAGTTTAGTATAACTTTTATATTCTTAACATACCCTAATAATAAATATGTACAAAAGTCATAGGTTATATTTATAGATTAATATCAACTTAATTATTATTATATCATTTATTATTTTACAATTTAGCTCGTACAATTAATTATATATTATTTCTAATTGTTATATATATACTTATATTTATATTTGTATGAATATATATATATATATATATATATATATATATATATATATATATATATATATATATATATATATATATATTACACCCAATTGTTCGTGAATCATCGGGAATAGTCAAAGGTCAAATTGTATACATGAACACAGTTCCAACATTTTGTGACTTAGTTTAATAGGCTTTGCTTATTGTGTCGGAAACGTGTAAAGATTAAGTTTAAATTTGATCGAAAATTTCCGGGTCGTCACAGTACCTACCCGTTAAAGAAATTTCGTCCCGAAATTTGGGTGAGGTCGTCATGGCTAACAATAAAAATGTTTTTATGTCGAATATGAGTCGATAGATAGAGTTTTATCATTTTTGATTAATATAGACAAAACGATTTGATTATGCGAAGCGTACGAGTGAAGCTATCACAAAAAAAATGAATAAGGTTTCGTCTTAACTTTTGACGTTGTCACTGTTGAATTCCGGAATTCAAGGAAATTAAAGAAAATCTTGAAAATCTATAAGATCAGATTCTTCGAGATTTAAGGAAATTAGGATCTCTTTAATTAAATGCGATGAGCTGTCCTAATTACTACGTCTGATATTTCCATTATAAATTTACCTTTTCCGTTCCATTAGTTTTCACCACTTCTATACTCAATTCTCAAATTCAAAAGATTGTGAAAATGCTTAATCTAGTTCTGATCCTTGTCCTTATTCTGACTATTGCAACAATCATTCTCCTTTTCCAACTTCCACCGGAGGAATCTGTTTTCTTCTACTTCGCCCTTGGGGTTATAGTGTTTTTAATTCTCCTGTGTCTTTATTTTGCGATAAACATTGACATACACGGTTTGTAATTTATTTGTTTTTATCGGGCTTTATATTCTCCCTTATATTTCGGAGTCCCTGCTTCCGTCTTTTATGATCATTGTCATTCACAATTAATGCTCTTTCTTATTTGCTGCGATTCATACCCCTCTTTCTATTTCGGAGCTTCATTCTTTATTTTCCCTTCTATCCATTAAGCACAGCGTAATGGTCTAGAATTCGTAAATATGGAGTTTCGAATGAACATGTGTAATGTTCTAAGAGAGAGATTGTAATAGCACAATCTTGATTGGTTAAATTACCAGAATTCAATAGAAAAGATAGGACTAACGAGAAAAATATATTCTTGATATGTTTATAAATTAGATAGAATATAAGAGTCGTGTAACATGGCACATGATGACGTTATGGTCTGTGAATCATCACGTTCCATTAGAAACTCAGCATGACTTACTGTAATATAATTATGTTGATCAAGTGTCGTTATATTATACTAACTCATGCATCAGCTACCAACATTACTTCAATAACATTCATATTTTTTTTAAGCTCGAAAGTTTACAGAATATAGAAACTAACAGTTTCTATATGATGTAACACCGATAGCACGAAGAGATTAATGATTTCAGATAAGAATAGTTATGAAAATATCTTTAGAAATATGGAGGATATTTATAATGAAAGATACGATGATATCTTGAAATTTCTAATATCGAAGGATGGTGAAGAAAATTTTTTTGTCCGCAAGAGTTTGGAGTCAGAAGCAAGGTATTCCCTAAAGATTTCATCAGAAACAGAATTATCAGGATTCTTAATGTACAAGTTTAGTCCTTTTGATTTGTTCAGAGACCCCTTCGTAGTTTGCTCAATCAATTTTTCAGTTTCAAACTTTTTCTGAGCTTTGCCAACATACAATTCTTTATCATCAACTTTTGGCTGTTGAAGTCGTTTACAGTTTTTGTTGCTTCATTCAGCTTTTTAAAATTCAGAGTATTAATTCGCAGACTGGGTGCTTTTCAGAATTTCAGAATGGAAGATCATAGTTCTAAGAGATAAATGTTATATGGATACATATAACTGTTGATGTGGAAACGTTGCGAGACTCACAATACAGATTTACTAATTCCCGGTAATTGGTATGGCAATTCTTGTTACAAGATGCGGATGAGTACATAATGAGACTTCAATAGATAAATATAGTGATTTGTCGGAGAGATTTAAACCAAGGAGCGACGAGGTTGCTGGTATATCTGCTGGTAATGTGGTGGAATATAAAAGGTTCTCCGGTAACAATAAAAGAGCAAGCATATATATCGAGGTTATAATAAGGTTAATCCAACTGAAAAGTCGAAGTTGACTTGTTGGAGCTGTGACAAAATTAGTTATCTCGAACAGGAGTTGCAAGGTTATTTTCGGTAATAATAACACCAAAGAAGCTAGCACAGATACGTGTTAAACGTTTACTCAGGTTTCGAGTATTTTCAGGTGCATGACTATATGCATCAATCTTTTCTTCCATAGATGAAATGCGATTGGTTCATCCTCTCGATTGAGGTGTTTTCAAGGATCACGAAATGTAAAGACCCGTCCTAATCCTCCTGGACGAAGTCATTAACATTTGGTCCCATTGCAATGATCGACTCCAAGTAATGTCCTTAAAATGAGCAAATGTACAGCGGAAGACTTAATTCGTACCTGAGAATAAACATGCTTAAAAGTGTCAACCAAAAGGTTGGTGAGTTCATAGGTTTATCATAATAATCATTTCAATATATTAATAGACCACACGATTTCATAATCATAAATATAATACACTCGCAGTGTATGTAAAGCATTCTAAGTGGTTGAGCACTTGGTAACCATACTTAACTATTAATCAACGTCGCATATTCCATTTATTATGAAATCTCACTACACTGTACCAAGTGTAGCCTACAAAACGAAGTACTGTGCAACCGTTGAATACTGGTCGTCCAGTCCGGTTGGGGTTGTCAGGCCCGATAGATCTATCAACAGGATTCGCGTTTACAATACCCATGTAAATAGTAGTTACCAAGCTACAGGGAAGTATGCCAGTGGTACAACTCAACGTAGAATGTATTTTTAAGTACTTGTGTCTATTTCGTAAACATTTATAAAAGCAGCGCATGTATTCTCAGCCCAAAAATATATATTGCAAAAGCAATTAAAAAGGGAGCAAATGAAACTCACCATACAGTATTTCGTAGTAAAAATACATATAACATCATTGAACAAGTGTAAGGTTGGCCTCGGATTCACGAACCTATATCAAGTGTATATATTAACATCTCTAATTGTAATCAACATATTTATATATTAAAAAATGTTATCTTAATAGATTATGTGTTTCATTAATAACTTAATTAAATGTATTAGAAATTATATTTATATATATGATTATGTAAAAATGTGTTTTTATATCATTAATACTTTACTTGGTAAAATGATATTAATAGGAAATTTGTAATATTTTTATAATACTAATTATAATAATAATAATAATAACTAATAGTATTGATAGTAAAAATAATGATAATGATATATAAAAATCTTGATAATGATAATATTAATAATAATAATAATAATAATAATAAGTTATTTTTTTAGTAAAAATATAATATTGATATTAATACCTAATACTAATAATGAGTAACAATAATACTAATTATGATAAAAATAATAATTAATAATATTTTTACTAATAATGTTAATCTTAATAAAATGATAAATTTTAATTAATAATAATGATAATATTAATACTTATTTTCCTAATAATAATAATAATAATAATAATAATAATAATAATAATAATAATAATAATAATAATAATAATAATAATAATAATAATAATACTAATAATAATACTAATAATAATACTAATAATAAAGATAACTACCTCAAAGAATTTGGCCTAAAAATAATGCCTATGCCCGGGCTCGAACCCACGACCTCTCGTTCACCAGACAACCTCCTAACCATTCCTCCATCATAATCTAGTATGAATATTATCATAGTCAACACCCCAATCATCATAATCAACATCTATATCATTATTCGCCATCATCATAATCAAATCGATAACATGAGCATTCGTTAGTTATAAGTATTATCATTATCATATATATATATCGATTTATATCATCATCTCCATGTATCACGGCATCATTCTTTTTCATAAGTGAATCACCTTTCTCATTATTGTAATAGAAACAGGAGGCACCGATCATCATCCTTATTTAGGTTTAACAGAAAGATACGTGTTGGAACTTGGCCCAAAACCGATTAGTCCATTGAAACCCCAACAGGTTACGAAAACCAAAAGAAACAATTTTTGGCCTATATTTCAAGAGTTCAAAGACGGTCCAACGAATCAATCCATTAACATAAATCAGATAGTTTTCGGTTTATAAAGATAAATAAAAAAAACGGGTGATCCCGAGAAATAAAAAAAGAATAAAGGTTTTAGAGTGGGGTTTGTGAGATTAATGGAATTTGAAACCGACACTCCATTATGAAAGGGATGTGGATTAACAAACAGCTAGAAAGTTCACTTGGTAGGGTTCGGTTTCAACTAGGCATAAAAAGGAACAATAGCACTCCATCCTTCATAATCATCATCGGATATCACTAATAATCCTTTTATCAATTTGTCATTAATATCATTGTTTCATTACTGTATCAGAAAAATGAAGCAGAAGTTGCAACAAAGACGTAGTTGTAGGAGCTACTATCTTCAATCAAGAAGTAGAAATAGAAAACTGAAGTGAGAGAGTGGAAGAGAGAGAGGAAGGTGATGGCGGTCTACGGCTGCAGTGTGTAGCTGTTTTGGTGATTGAAAGTTGCAACAAAAATATCGATGGCAGTGGTTATCTTGGTGATTCGATGGCGATTACAGTTAAATGGGTTTAGATGTGTATATGGTGGTTGTTCTCGGTTGTTGATGATATTAGTGATGGTTATCGAATTTAAACAATAATAGTAGTTGAGCAGAAGTAGTTTCCATGGTTAATTAAAGAAATGAGAAAGGCTACCAAAAGGTTCGTTCGAAATAGAAAAGAAAGAAAAACACCTATGAGTTGTGAAGGTGATCCAAAAGTATAGCATGAAACAATATTGGATTCGATGATGAAGTAACTCGAAGGATTCTTTTTTTTTTTTTTTTTTTTTACAATACGAAGAGATTATTGATTGTTTTATAGTGATGAAGGGATTGACAGGAATCTTCAATCAGACAAGAAATAAGAACAAAAATTTTAAAAAGTCGATGTCTACCTTCAACAGAATTTGTTAGTAATTGATTGTCTTATAGCAGAAAGTCTCGATTCAGTTACTTTTAACAGACAGATAAACAAGTTGATAAAGATGTACAATAAATTATTGGAATTATATGATTATATATATTATATTTAAATTTAATAAATAAATAACATATATCAATATTAATAATAATAATTACTTATAACATCAATAATTAATAATAATTATAAAAATGATAATAATAATATTGTTAATGATAATAATAAATTGTATTATTTTCTAATAATAATAACTATAATAAGAATAATGATTTTTAATGATAATGGTATTAATGATGATAAATATATTAGTAATCAAATGTATCCAATTATATAATATAAATTTAATAATACTTATAATATTAATAATAATATATTAAGTAACCAGAATTCACGTGTATACATATATTTAGTTGAATGCAATAAAGGTGGTCCGAAATTTGTGGGTTTTGATGAATCATAAGGATTCTTAAGATGAATATTTCTAGTATAAATTTAATTTCCATTAACATCAATCCACTTGCATGCTTTGATTTCATTATAGGAATTGTTATTCAACAAAGTTTATCATAAGTGATTCTAATTATATATTAATTAGAAACATCAACTATAAATACTTATATTAATAAAATAATCAAATTCAAGTGGAACTTAAATATATATATATATATATATATATATATATATATATACACACATATCAATTTATAATTAATTGTTCGTGAATCGTCGAAACCGGTCGAGGTTAAATGAATATATGAAACAGTTCAAACTTTTTGAGACTCAACCTAACAGACTTGGCTTATCTCGTCAAAATATAATATCGTATCGAGAGTTTGGTTTAAAATTAGTCATAATTTTCCGGGTCGTGACAGTACCTACCCGTTAAAGAAATTTCGTCCCGAAATTTGAGTGAGGTCGTCATGGTTAACAATAAAAATGTTTTCATGATGAATATGAGTTAGAGTTTTATCATTATTGATTAATATAGATAAAACGATTCGATCATGTGAAGCGTACAAGTGAAACTATCACAAAATGGTGAAAAGTTTCGTCTTAACTTTTGACGTAATCATGGTGGATTTCCGGAATTCGAGGAATTTAAGGAAATCTTCTAATCAGAAAGAAAATGTAATAGCATGATTTATTAGCAAACTGTTGGAATTATGGAAGAACAGAAATATCAAAGAAATATTTCCATGATATGCTTAGAGCTTAAGTAGAATGAAAGAGTTATGTAACATGGCACATGATGACGTTATGATATGTGAATCATCATCACGTTTCACTAGAAACTCAGCATGACTTACTGTAATATAATCATGTTGGCCGGGTGTCATTATATTATACTAACCCATGCTTCAATTCCCAACACTTCTCCAGAAACCATTCATAATTCATACTTCGATTTTACAGAAGTTTCCAATATAATGGAATACAGAAAACATGAAGTGGCATATAATTTCGGTCGAGAATATTTATGAAAATATCCTCAAAAATATCGAAGATATTTTATGATGATATTTTGGAATTTCTAAGTTCGAAGGTTGATAAAGAAAATTTCAAGATTTTATCATGACTTTGGAGCAAGATATTCTCTAAAGATTACATCGGATCCAGAATTACCTGGATTCTTTGAATATAGGGTTTGGTCCTTGTAATTGTTCTTTGTTTCCTTCATGGTATGCTCAATTCGATTTTCAGTACCAAATTTTCTATCGAGCGTTCCTAACACTTCCTTCTTTATCATCAACTTTTGGCCATTAAGACCATCTATAACATGCTGCTTCGTCAGCATTTTCAAAGTTAATGGATCTGGGTCACTGGTTATCAAATCGAGGTGGTTTCAGGAGAATCGTGTTTTTAGATGATTAAATGCTGATGGTAATATGGTGGAATATGAAAGGTTCCCCAGTAACAATAAAGAGTACACATATATATCAAGGTTATAATAAGGTTGTTTCGGATGAAAAGTCGGAGTTGACTTACTGGAGCTGTGACATAATTTGCTACTTTGAAGGGATTACCAAATTATTTTGGATAATAATAACACTAAAGGAATTAGCACAGCTACATGTTAAACGTTTACTCAGTTTCCGAGGGTTTTTCAGGTGCATAACTATAAACATCAATCTTTTCTTCCGTAGATGAAATGCGGCTGGTTCATCCTCTCGATCGAGGTGTTTTCAAGAATCATGAAAGATTTGAACATGGATTGGAATCGTCAAGATTCAAATGAGGTTTAAGATAAAATCAAGTGGCAATCTTGAAGAAATGTTTAGTTTCATATGTTATAATCAATATTTTAATTCATTTTAATTGTCCAATGTCATTAGTCCACAGTCGATAGTCCACAGTAACAGTCCAATAATTCATATATAGTTTAATATATAATATACGAATTAATTAATACGTGTCGTGACTCGTATACGTCTCAGACTCGATCACAACTCAAACTATATATATTATTGTAGAATCAACCTCAACCCTGTATAGAGAACTCGATCATTACTGCATATAGAGTGTCTATGGTGATTCCAAATAATATATATAGATGCGTCGATATCATATGTCAAAACCTTGTATACGTGTCCCGATATTTAAGTGCGTCAAATAAATAACAGAAATTAAATGACGATAAATTAAATGTGTAAAGTAAATAACAGAATTTAAATGACGATAAATAAAATTGCGAGAATTAAAATTGCGATAAATAAATTGCGATAAATAAATGTAATACGGAATTAACAGTTAGCTGGGAACAGTTAGCTAGGATTTTGTTAGCGTGAATTCTTTACAAAATTTCTCATAGTTAATTTGTTTGTTTCTAACAAATTTTATTTTGTCCGATATTTTCTTCATTATGCCACTTGTTGGATTCTGATAGGTCAAAATCCAAATATGAAATTGAATGAAAATGGTTATTCTGCGGTGAACGGATACGTATATCTGTGGATGTAAGTAGGATAGTAAATGACTGTTGAATCAGATTCGAAGTACGTACAATGTAACTTATTAATGTGAAATCTAAATATTCCTCGGGTATTACCTACCCGTTAAAATATTTTCACCATTAACAGTTTGTACAAAAGAATTTTTAATTACAATCTTTATGAAAATATACATAAATATATATTTTCTTCAGATGTAATCATAGATTTAATGAATTAATATGATATTAATCTCATTTGCTTTTCGGTTTGAGCTAGAATAGCTAATCTCTAAGACTTTAGAGATTACATAATCGCCATGTTCCGTAAAGATAAATGATATAGAACGATTCGTAGAACGAAAATTAATCGATGTAGAACAACGTGTAAAACGAAGATTATGCTCGAGGTACAGAATGAGATGTCGAGGCATGGATTGTTGATGGTACTGTTGGTTCCGGTGATGTTGCTGAAGCTGGTAAATTTTGCACCATATTTTTCAAGGCTACAACTCGGTTGCGAAGTTCGTTGACTTCTTCTATTATTCCGGGATGATTGTCGGTCGGAACGAGCGGATGAATAAGGTTTAGAATTTTAGATAGAAGATAATCGTGATGAGCTACCCTGGAGATGAGGCTAAAAATGGTGTTTCGGATAGGTTCACCACTAAATGCTTCAGGTTCTTCGCCGAGGGTGCAGGTTGGTGGGCGGAAAGGATCGCCTTTTTCTCGTCTCCATTGGTTAAGTTGACTACGAACCCACCAGATAAATTGAGGATGGCTGATTGGTTGATTCATTCTGGTGACGCTGCTTCTGAGGCTGGAGTGGGACTCCCTATCGGAATCCGAGGGACTTGAACTAGTTGTGAGTTCCATTGCGTACGATTGAATAAAGGATTTTTCGATATGAAGTAATTTTTGGATATCGGATGATATTCTAATTATATAGAATACCTATACATAGTACAGAAGATCCCGTAGATTACGAAGGGATTTAAGGAAACGTGTCAGATAAAGTCTACAGTAACAGATACACTAGGATATGAATTTATCTATACACTATCTATGCAATTAAGGCAGTAAGACGTGTCTAGACTTAGGAATGCTAAGCAGGAAATTTTCCACTAGGAATGATAAACAATACGTATAATATGCAGCTAAGGTCGAAGTCCAGACTCGCTAATGCATCCTAACAACTATCAGTTAGACATACTAATGCAAGACCTGGTTCACTAGGACCAACGCTCTGATACCACATGTAAAGACCCGTCCTAATCCTCCTGGACGAAGTCATTAACATTTGGTCCCATTGCAATGATCGACTCCAAGTAATGTCCTTAAAATGAGCAAATGCACAACGGAAGACTTAATTCGTACCTGAGAATAAACATGCTTAAAAGTGTCAACCAAAAGGTTGGTGAGTTCATAGGTTTATCATAACAATCATTTCAGTATATTAATAGACCACAAGATTTCATAATCATAAATATAATACACTCGCAGTGTATGTAAAGCTTTCTAAGTGGTTGAGCACTTGGTAACCATACTTAACTATTAATCAACGTCGCATATTCCCTTTATTATGAAATCTCACTACACTGTACCAAGTGTAGCCTACAAAACGAAGTACTGTGCAACCGTTGAATACTGGTCGTCCAGTCCGGTTGGGGTTGTTAGGCCCGATAGATCTATCAACAGGATTCGCGTTTACAATACCCATGTAAATAGTAGTTACCAAGCTACAGGGAAGTATGCCAGTGGTACAACTCAACGTAGAATGTATTTTTAAGTACTTGTGTCTATTTCGTAAACATTTATAAAAGCAGCGCATGTAGTCTCAGCCCAAAAATATATATTGCAAAAGCAATTAAAAAGGGAGCAAATGAAACTCACCATACAGTATTTCGTAGTAAAAATACATATAACATCATTGAACAAGTGTAAGGTTGGCCTCGGATTCACGAACCTATATCAAGTGTATATATTAACATCTCTAATTGTAATCTACATATTTATATATAAAAAATGTTATCTTAATAGATTATGTGTTTCATTAATAACTTAATTAAATGTATTAGAAATTATATTTATATATATGATTATGTAAAAATGTGTTTTTATATCATTAATACTTTACTTGGTAAAATGATATTAATAAAAAATTTGTAATATTTTTATAATACTAATTATAATAATAATAATAATAACTAATAGTATTGATAGTAAAAATAATGATAATGATATATAAAAATCTTGATAATGATAATATTAATAATAATAATAATAATAATAATAATAAGTTATTTTTTTAGTAAAAATATAATATTGATATTAATACCTAATACTAATAATGAGTAACAATAATACTAATTATGATAAAAATAATAATTAATAATATTTTTACTAATAATGTTAATCTTAATAAAATGATAAATTTTAATTAATAATAATGATAATATTAATACTTATTTTCCTAATAATAATAATAATAATAATAATAATAATAATAATAATAATAATAATAATAATAATAATAATAATAATAATAATAATAATAATAATAATAATAATAATAATAATAATAATAATAATAATAATAATAATAAAGATAACTACCTCAAAGAATTTGGCCTAAAAATAATGCCCATGCCCGGGCTCGAACCCACGACCTCTCGTTCACCAGACAACCTCCTAACCATTCCTCCATTTCATCCTTTCTGTTTTAATTAGACCCTTATATTAATTTAATCTGTTTTCTGATATCTTCCTCTTCTTTAAATTCAAACCCCATTTAACAACTTCTCCATCATAATCTAGTATCAATATTATCATAGTCAACACCCCAATCATCATAATCAACATCTATATCATTATTCGCCATCATCATAATCAAATCGATAACATGAGCATTCGTTAGTTATAAGTATTATTATTATCATATATATATCGATTTATATCATCATCTCCATGTATCACGACATCATTCTTTTTCATAAGTGAATCACCATTCTCATTATTGTAATAGAAACAGGAGGCACCGATCATCATCCTTATTTAGGTTTAACAGAAAGATACGTGTTGGAACTTGGCCCAAAACCGATTAGTCCATTGAAACCCCAACAGGTTACGAAAACCAAAAGAAACAATTTTTGGCCTATGTTTCAAGAGTTCAAAGACGGTCCAACGAATCAATCCATTAACATAAATCAGATAGTTTTCGGTTTATAAAGATAAATAAAAAAAACGGGTGATCCCGAGAAACAAAAAAAGAATAAAGGTTTTAGAGTGGGGTTTGTGAGATTAATGGAATTTGAAACCGACACTCCATTATGAAAGGGATGTGGGTTAACAAACAGCTGGAAAGTTCACTTGGTAGGGTTCGGTTTCAACTAGGCATAAAAAGGAACAATAGCACTCCATCCTTCATAATCATCATCGGATATCACTAATAATCCTTTTATCAATTTGTCGTTAATATCATTGTTTCATTACTGTATCAGAAAAATGAAGCAGAAGTTGCAACAAAGACGTAGTTGTAGGAGCTACTATCTTCAATCAAGAAGTAGAAATAGAAAACTGAAGTGAGAGAGTGGAAGAGAGAGAGGAAGGTGATGGCGGTCTACGGCTGCAGTGTGTAGCTGTTTTGGTGATTGAAAGTTGCAACAAAAATATCGATGGTGGTGGTTATCTTGGTGATTCGATGGCGATTACAATCAAATGGGTTTAGATGTGTATATGGTGGTTGTTCCCGGTTGTTGATGATATTAGTGATGGTTATCGAATTTAAACAATAATAGTAGTTGAGCAGAAGTAGTTTCCATGGTTAATTAAAGAAATGAGAAAGGCTACCAAAAGGTTCGTTCGAAATAGAAAAGAAAGAAAAACACCTATGAGTTGTGAAGGTGATCCGAAAGTATAGCATGAAACAATATTGGATTCGATGATGAAGTAACTCGGAGGATTCTTTTTTTTTTTTACAATACGAAGAGATTGTTGATTGTTTTATAGTGATGAAGGGATTGACAGGAATCTTCAATCAGACAAGAAATAAGAACAAAAATTTTAAAAAGTCGATGTCTACCTTCAACAGAATTTGTTAGTAATTGATTGTCTTATAGCAGAAAGTCTCTATTCAGTTACTTTTAACAGATAGATAAACAAGTTGATAAAGATGTACAACAAATTATTGGAATTATATGATTATATATATTATATTTAAATTTAATAAATAAATAACATATATCAATATTAATAATAATAATTACTTATAACATCAATAATTAATAATAATTATAAAAATGATAATAATAATATTGTTAATGATAATAATAAATTGTATTATTTTCTAATAATAATAACTATAATAAGAATAATGATTTTTAATGATAATGGTATTAATGACGATAAATATATTAGTAATCAAATGTATCCAATTATATAATATAAATTTAATAATACTTATAATATTAATAATAATATATTAAGTAACCAGAATTCACGTGTATACATATATTTAGTTGAATGCAATAAAGGTGGTCCGAAATTTGTGGGTTTTGATGAATCACAAGGATTCTTAAGATGAATATTTCTAGTATAAATTTAATTTCCATTAACATCAATCCACTTGCATGCTTTGATTTCATTATAGGAATTGTTATTCAACAAAGTTTATCATAAGTGATTCTAATTATATATTAATTAGAAACATCAACTATAAATACTTATATTAATAAAATAGTCAAATTCAAGTGGAACTTAAATATATATATATATGTATACACACATATCTATTTATAATTAATTGTTCGTGAATCGTCGAAACCGGTCGAGGTTAAATGAATATATGAAACAGTTCAAACTTTTTGAGACTCAACCTAACAGACTTGGCTTATCTCGTCAAAATATAATATCGTATCGAGAGTTTGGTTTAAAATTAGTCGTAATTTTCCGGGTCGTGACACGAAAGGTTTGAACGCAGATTGTAATCGTCAAGATACAAATGAGATTTAAGATGAAATCAAGTGGCAAACTTGAAGAAATGTTTAGTTTCATATGTTATAATCAATATTTTAATTCATTTTAATTGTCCAATGTTATTAGTCCACAGTCGATAGTCCACAGTCGACAGTCCAATAATTCATATATAGCTTAATATATAATATTCGAATTAATTAATACATATCGTGACCCGTGTACATGTCTCAGACTCGATCACAACTCAAATTATATATATTATTTGAGAATCAACCTCAAACTTGTATAGCGAACTCGATCATTACAGCATATAGAGTGTCTATGGTAATTTCAAATAATATATATATAGATGCGTCAATATGATATGTCAAAACCTTGTATACGTGTCCCGATATTTAAAGTGCGTAAAAATAAATAACAGAAATTAAATGACGATAAATAAAGTGCGTAAAGTAAATAACATAAATTAAATGACGATAAATAAAATTGCGAGAATATAAATTGCGATAATTAAATTGCGATAAATAAAATGTAACCAGTTAGCTAGGAACAGTTAGCTAGGAACAATTATCGTGGATTCTTAACAAAGTTCTTCTCATAGTTAATTAGTTTGTTTCTAACAAATTTTATTTTGTCCAATGTTTTCTTCATTATGCCACTTGTTGGATTCTGATAAGTCAAAATCCAAATATGAAGTTGAATGAAAATGGTTATTCTGTGGTGAACGAATACGTATATCGGTGGATATAAGTAGGATAGTAAATGACTGTTGAATCAGATTCGAAGAATGTACAGTAAAACATGTTAATATGAAAGTTAAATATTTCCTCGGGTATTACCTACCCGTTAAAATATTTTCACCATTAACAGTTTGTACAAAAGAATTTTTAATTTCCATCCTTATGAAAACATATATACATGTATATTTTCTTCAGATGTAATCATGGATTTATGAGTTAATATGATATTAATCTCATTTACTTTTTAGTTTGAGCTAAAATAAATAATCTCTAAGACTTTAGAGATTACATAATCACCGCCTAATAGTTCTCCAATGAAGTTATGAATCAATACTTCATCGTTGATTCTTATTAGTACTCCTTGGTATCTATGGTAAGTACGATGTTGATGCTCGAGGTACAGATTGTGATGTCGAGGTGTGGGATGCGGATGTTGCTGTTGGTGTACTGGTGTTGCCGGTGCTGTTGATGAAGCTCGTGGGTTTTGCACCATATTTTCCATAGTCTCTACTCCAGCGCGAAGCTCGTTGACTTCTTCCATTATTCCGGGATGATTGTCGGTCAGAACGAACGGATGAATAAAGTTTAGAATTGTGGATAGAATATAATCATGTCGAGCTACTCTGGAAATGAGGCTGAAAATGGTGTTTCAGATAGGTTCGCCGATAAGTGCTTCAGGTTCTTCGCCAAGAGGAAAATTTGGTTGGTGGAAAGGATCGCCTTCTTTGCGTCTCCATTTATTAAGTCAACTACGAACTCATCAGATGAATTGGAGATGGATGGTTGGTTGATTCATTCTGGTGACACTGCTTTCGGAGCTTAGGTGAAACTCCATATCGGAATAGCTGTCGGAATCCGAGGAATTCGAACATGTTGAGGAATTCATCTCGTACGATCAGATGAAGGATTTTTGATAAGAAATAGATTATAGGATGTAGATTAGTACCCTGCAATACATAATTTACATATGCATATATAATACTAAAATCCCATAAGTTACGGAGGAATCTACGGAAGATGTCAGGCAAAGATTACAGTAACAGGTACGCTAAGATATGGATTAGCAGATACTCTAAGATATGAATTTGTCTATACACTATTCATGAAATCAATGCAGTAAGATGTGTCTAGACTAAGAATGATAAGCAGGTAATTTTCGACACGAAGTGATAAGCAAAACTTTTGACATGCAGACACGGTCGAAGTCCAGACCCACTAATGCATCTAAACAACTATCAGTTAGACACACTAATGCAAGACCTGGTTCGCTAAGACCACCGCTCTGATACCAACTCTAACGACCCGTCCTAATCCATCTGGACGAATACATTACATTTGGTTACATCGCGAGGTACTTGACCTCTATATGATACATTTTACAAACATTGCATCCGTTTTTAAAAGACAAACTTTCATTACATCGAAAGTTGACGGCATGCATACCATTTCATAATATATCCAACTATAATTGACTTAGTAATAATCTTGATGAACTCGACGACTCGAATGTAACGTCTTTTGAAATATGTCATGAATGACTCCAAGTAATATCTCCAATACGAGCAAATGCACAGCGGAAGATTTCTTTCATACCTGAGAATAAACATGCTTTCAAGTGTCAACCAAAAGGTTGGTGAGTTCATTAGTTTATCATAAATAATCATTTCATAATTTTAATCGACCACAAGATTTCATATTTCTATTTCTCATAAACATACGTCCCATGCATAGAGACAAAAATCATTCATATGGATTGAACACCTGGTAACCGACATTAACAAGATGCATATAAGAATATCCCCTATCATTTCGGGAAATCCTTCGGACATGATAAAAACGAATTCTAAGTACTAAAGCATCCGATACTTTGGATGGGGTTCGTTAGGCCCAATAGATCTATCTTTAGGATTCGCGTCAATTAGTAGACTGGTTTACTAATTCTTAGGTTACCAAGTAAAAGGGGCATATTCGACTTCGATCATTCAACTATATAATGTAGTTTCGATTACTTGTGTCTATTTCGTAAAACAGTTATAAAAGTTGCGCATGTATTCTCAGCCCAAAAATATAAAGGGTAAAAAGGCAAATGAAACTCACAATACTGTATTTTGTAGTAAAAATACATATGACGGCATTGAATAACACAGGGTTGGCATCGGATTCACGAACCTATATCATTTGTATATATATATATATATTAAAACATATAATCGTATTTGAATAAGTTTTTATATATTATTATTAATAATCATACTTGTTAAATTATGTGTTTAATATATTTAATTTATATATTTTATATCACTAATATTCATTATAACATATTAATAATACCAATTTATATTAAGGGTTATATATAAAAATATATATCTTTATATTTTGATTGATATATTTTACATTTAGTTTAGTTAATATTATTTAATAACAAAAATATGGTGATATGTAATATTAATATTATTGTAATGTATAAAAATATCTATTCGTAATAATACTAACATGATAAGAATGATAATACTAATGATTGTGATATTAATAATAATAATTATAAGACTTGTACTATTAACAATAACAATCATTAATAATAACAATAATAATAAGTGTATTAATAAAAATAATACTAATGACAATAATAATAGTAATAATAATTATACAAAATAAGATTAGAGAGTATACCCCTTTCTAAAAAGCTTTCCTAAAAAGAATGCCCCAAACGGGACTCGAACCCGAGACCTCCCGCTCAACTGTAACCCTCCTTAACCACCCAACCATTTCTATCTTTCTGAAATTATACGAATCCTTTATTTCTTTAACTCCTATTTAACTGTTTCCCTAATTCTTCTTCTTCAGTTGAAAACCAACCAGAGAATAATTTCACTACCAAAATTCGTTTATTTTAACACTAGTAATAAAAACGAATCATAAGGGTTGTTTAACTTAAATAAAAAAAATAGAATAAATAAAAATGTAATTGCAGTTCGAAAATAAGAAGAACAACCCAAACATCAAACTCAAATTCGATTTCAAAAATTAAGTAAGTTTTAGATAAAGATTAAAACATGAAAAAGGTTTAAAAACTCTCCTAGAAACTTTATGAACTCTCAATTTCAATGGAAACAACTTTTAAAGCTTCAATTTGATCTTAGAATGCTCGGTTGACTTTTTATTCAAAACCTTTGACTCGAAAATTCGAAATGAATAAGAGGATTTGGAAACTCATATTTTCCAGAAAGATTGTTTAGAGGATTACTAACAACATTACATTTATACATTTTGAAATGTGTTATGAAATCGAGTTTTTGGAAAAAAGGAAACAAGAACAGAGATGTCGTGCTTCTTTCTTAATTTTGTTTAATTTGATTGACCTAAACAGCTACGAATTGATACAATTTTGGTAGTGAGGATTGATATTTGGTTAACTTAATCAATATCTCGGAGTAATTCGATGGTTTTAAAGCCACTAGAGTCGACAGAAGGAATCACGGGTACAAAAAAATAATAATAAAAATAAATAAATAAAAAACTGGATCAATCACTCAACTGATTTTGTTTTGTTTTGAAACACTGATTTCAACATGTAACAAGAGAAGACAGAAATAAATACAGAGAAAAGCAAAAGAAGATATCGATAGCAATGGCTAACAGAATTGGTTCCTTATTAATTTATTTATATATATATATATATATATATATATATATATATATATATATATATATATATATATATATATATATATATATATATATATATATATATATATATATATAATTAATATTAATAATTAATAATTATATTAATAATTATTAATAATAGTAATAATATTAAAAATAATAATAATAATAATAATAAATAACAATGATAATAATAATAATAAAACTGATAAGAATAATATTATTACTGAATATAATAACAATTTGCATTATTTTTATAATGATAATATTGATAATTTATAATAATAATAATAACGATTCTTAATAATCCAGGTAAAAACAATAATATCTAACAAATTACTAATATTAATCATAATAATTAAAATTAAAATTTTACTACTAGTTATAAGAATAATGTTATCAATAATATAACAAATTAAATGTATCAAATTTTATATCCATATATTATGTATAATTATATTATTAATACTGATATTAATATTTCTCTTTATTTTAATAATAATAATCTAATAACTATATTTTAATCTTGTAAGTAAGTTTAGTATAACTTTTATATTCTTAACATACCCTAATAATAAATATGTACAAAAGTCATAGGTTATATTTATAGATTAATATCAACTTAATTATTATTATATCATTTATTATTTTACAATTTAGCTCGTACAATTAATTATATATTATTTCTAATTGTTATATATATACTTATATTTATATTTGTATGAATATATATATATATATATATATATATATATATATATATATATATATATATATATATATATATATATATATATATATATATATATATATATACACACACCCAATTGTTCGTGAATCGTCGGGAATAGTCAAAGGTCAAATTGTATATATGAACACAGTTCCAGCATTTTGAGACCTAGTTTAATAGGCTTTGCTTATTGTGTCGGAAACGTGTAAAGATTAAGTTTAAATTTGATCAGAAATTTCCGGGTCGTCACAACCTACACCCATCCTACACATACATATGCACATAGGATATTAACATTCACCTTGTCGTCTTGATGAATGCTACCAAAATAATCCGCAACTCGCCAATGAAAAGTACCTATTCCATTATCACAATACACACAACACACTTAGAGTGGATTTACAAACCAACTCAAAACGACACTTAGTGAATTCGACCGATTGCACTTTCGAGCACGAAACGCCCCCAACTAACCAATAATCACTAACACTAGTGACAATGGTCCTAATATGCCAATTAAACTCAAACACAAGTGTTAAACACTTAACATTCTCAAACTCACCCATAAACCCTAATTTTGACTCATTTCAAAATTAGTCAACCAAAAACCCCCCAAATTGGTTCCAACACTTCCATAATCACTAAACTTAGTGATTAAACCCATTAACAAAACCTAATCAAGGCCAAATCGTCAACCAACCCAAAACCCGACAAGTGATAAGAATAACTAGTCACCATAAACCCACTTCATCATCAAAAGGGGTTTCACAACAAATCAAGCTCAATCCCTAACTTGAATATCAAATCTACCAAATGAAATTCAGAGTTTGAACTTACCAATACTACCACAACGTAGCCGTGAACGAGATGAACAACTTTAAAACCCGAGCTTTGGTGAGAATCCAACTCCTTCTTCTCCAAATGGAGCTTCTTCTCTCTAAAACACTTCCACTCTCTAGGGTTTGAAGATGAGAGTGTTTGTGGTGTAGAAATGAGGATAATATGATCAATGGATCAGCTTTGAGGGCTCCAAACCGACCCCAAGTGAAATGACCAAAATGCCCTTCATTTAACCCAAAATACAAAAAGACAGAATTCTGTCACTGGCAGGGTGCGCGGCGCGCTCACCTAATGGTGCGCGACGCGCACAATGGTCTGAGCAGTTTTTTGAGCTTTTTAAATTACTCCAAGCTTCATACACTTTATGTACACCATTTATGTTCTATGTACAATAAATATTTGGGTCTTACATGGAAAAAGAAGCATTGTAACCTTTGGAGATTTCGGAATTAAGCCAAAACCAATCTAAGGCTTTAATGAGATCTTCTTTTATCAACCACCAATATTTTTTAAAGAACTTCATAGTGAAGCCGTCAGGGCCAGGAGCCTTTGAGCTGTCGCAGCCTTGAAGTGCCTCACACACTTCATTTTCTTGAGTGATGTAGGAACAATGTGGTTTGTTTTCAAAGGGACAACTACCTTTACGTTTTTTGGATTGAAATAGCGATTCGAAGTATTTTAGTGCTTCATTTTTTATTGTATTTGGATCCTCGGACCAAGACTCGTTTAGAGAAATACCGCGGATGTTATTTTTGTTTGCTCGTCTTTTAATGTAGTTATGAAAGTATTTGGAATTTTCATCGCCATCGAGGTTCCACTTGATTCGGGCTTTTTTCTTAAGCATGTTAGTTTTCTTTTTTTCTTTTTCAATATGTTGTATTTTGTCGTTAACCCAGTTTTTTCTTTCAGATTCGGAAAGTGGTCTTGTTTCTGCTACTTTTTCCCATTCATTTGAGGCATCGAGGTGGTGTTTAATTTCGGAGTCGGGGTTATTTAATTTTGAACTGAACTTTTTAAGTTCCATTTTCACATTTTTTTAAATTTATTTCTTAGTATACAATCAGGACGATTTCCGTTAACAGGTAGATGCCAAGTATTTTTTATGATTTCAAAAGCATTTTTTAATTTTAGCCATGTGTTTAAGACTCGTGTAGGTTTTGGGCCAAAATCAACGAAGGAGTTTTTTAGTAGGATTGGCCAATGGTTGGATAAGTCTCGATCGAGGGTTTTTGAGGAAACGTCTGGCCAAAGTTGGAGGATACTTTCGGAAACGAGAAAACGGTCAAGTTTGCTGAATTTTAATTTGTTGAAACAAATTCTCGTGAATTTTTTACTCCCAAGTGGGAGATCGACGAGGTTGACGTTATTTATGAAGTTATTAAAATTATCAGCCCATGTTTGTGTAAAGATACAATTAAGACGTTCAGATTTTATTCTAACTTCATTAAAATCACCAAAGATATTGTGGAGAACATCGATGGAGTCGGTTAATCTGGAAAGTGGACCAAAATCTAAGTTTTTTCTGGTGGGAGTGTGGACCATAGACATTTATAATAATCATATCGGAAGAATAACCCGCCCATTTGCCTTTGATAGCAATAAAAAATTCCCCCTCTGTGGCTTGTTCGAATATAAAAGTGGACGGGTCTCAAATTAGAAGCAATCCACCCGAAGCCCCGATTGCATCTTTTTGTACAAATTTGAGATTCGAATTATACCAAAAGGATTTAATTAAGGAGTCAGGTGAGTTGCCACATTTGGTTTCTTGTAAACCTAGGATTACTGGATTTTCTTTGTTACAAATACTTTTGAGCCAACTGATTTTACCCGATTGACCTAAACCCCGAATATTAAGAGCAATGAAACTCATTGAGAAGACTTACATTGCGATTGGGAGGAAAGTGGGAATCATTGGTCTGATTCCCAACGAATTCTGATGCCATGACCATATTCTTTTGTGCCAATGGAATTATCCGATAATGATACGCATATCTGCATGACTATGCGGATTACGCATCCAACGCCATGAACCGCACACTAATTGCCATGAAAATACATATGGCACGGGTATAGTCGCACTCTATGCGCCTATACCATCTGATGTGAGTTTCATATACTTACATAAGGGTCCAGTACGTTCTAGAAGAATGTACGGTATAATTAATTCAGATTCTTTTCCTTAAATAACGAAAGTTAGTAGGGATAAGATTGCATTAAATTAGGGAAGAGATCCTGTCGAAACCCTAATTCATGAGCCTATAAATACATAGTTCATAAACCCTAAAAACATATTCGGTTACTCATACGTAACATAGCATACACATCATCATACGAACAAGCTTCATACGATCTCACACATAAAGACTTTCAGGTATGTCTCGAACTATAAAACCTTCATGTCTTTGGGCCACTCAATCCCGTATGCTGGATTTTTGGTAGACTCTCAAATCGGCCACCCTGTCGGAATCAAAACGATACCGATGTGGGTTATCCACGACTAAGTGTCGGAGGTTCGAATATTGTTAGTCCTTAAACCCTATCATGCACTCAAGCGTAGGTTCACATTGACCTCGTGAAAATATGCTTGATCATCCGATACCTTGTTGGAGTTGCCATCGATACTTTTCGATTTTGTTGGCGTCTTTGAGTTGTTACCCGAGGTTTTGGAGGTGGAGTTCGTTTTGCGGTTTAATTGTGAAAATTTTAGTTTTTGGCCACTTCTCGCACAATGTTTGATGTATAAAAATTTCGACCTTGTGCATTTCTTATTAGAATCGAGTGGTGGTTTGGTGACGTGTTGTGTTTTCGATGGGGATTTCGGATTTGGATAGTCCCGAGCAATCTTTTTAAAGCATAGGTTGTTAGAACTGGAACATTTCTTTTTATTGATTGCCGAAACATTGGAGTTCTTTTTCTTTGTTTTGAGTTTGGTGATGGAAGGGTTATTGAGTATATCAGGGGCTACGATTGGGTTGGGAATATAAGGTGGAGGGGATTTGGTTGTGTCGTTAATAAAATGGGAGGGTGATTCGGTAGGAGTGACACGTACAGGCAGTGAGTTCGAATGGAAAGGGGGTGTGGCGTAGTGGACTGTTTTTGCATCGTGTGGGCTTAAAGGTTTGCTGGATATATGGGAAGGTGTGTGGGCTGGGTCCATATTAAGGTTAATGGACTCAATTGGAGGGACCCATGGTATGTTGCAAAATTGTGTGAATTGTCAATACTAGAATTGGGCTTATGTTGCAAAAATGTATTCAATTACAAGCGCTAGTAAACCTATGAATCGAAATTAATGAAAAACACTCACAATTTGGAAAGAACAAACTGATTCTTTCATCGATTCAAACGTGCCAACTAAATTGAGCTAATTACATATATAATCATAATTAACTGCTAACTGCTGCTAACAGCCTCTGACAGAATTAGTTAACATATTTACAAAATAAACCCCGAAGTCTTCTAATTTGTCTTCTAACCCCTCAGATTTCAATTTTACATTATTTACAATTGTGGCCCTTTGACTTATCACACTTCTATAAAACCCATTAAGTAATAAATCATCTACATGAATATATAGCCAACGACTTTAAAGAGTTAGATGAAAGAAAAAAGTAATCAATAAATATCTTTAATTAAGATAACAATTCATCAATAAAACATAACTTTTTTTTTATTTATAGATATTTCAGTACAAAATAGTTACATACCCTTGATATCTCTATAATTAATAATTAAATAAGTATTCTAATATTTAGAAATAAATACCAGAGTAATTGATAGTTAATTATGGAGTATGAGAGAAACAAGTAAATAATTATGATATAGACAAATACGGAGTAACTAATAATTAAGATTTTGATTGTAATAATAATCTGTGATTAAAATTTAACTTAGAGGTTAGAAATTTAAATTTAAATAAGTGATTAAACAAACATGAGAGACGAATATCATCATGACTCAAATCAATAGTAATATTGTTATCAAAATAAGTATTTACACGGTTACTTTCTCCGTACCAAATTAAAAGCTTGCTATGACTTTACTTTTTAAATCTGATTTTAAATAACTTTTTTTTGTATAATATTTGATAAAATTTATATGAATAATATAAATTTTATAAGGTTTAAGTGTTTTCAGCTAGTATTATATACCATAAAAAATTTATTAAATGAAACTGAAGGATTAATATTAATATTTGACAAAATTACGTGGTTGGTCTCAGATTTTGTTCAAATTACAAGGTACAGTTCTAAACATTATTTACAAGATGGTTGGTCTCAAGTTCTGCCAATATTACGCATTTGGTCCCAGTTATTAATGGGTGTTAAAACCCCTTGTTAAATAGTTATACCCTCTTATAATTATATTGTGATAGTTATATCCTTAAATCTAAGTGTTTTGCATAATCCTGCCGTGGCTAATATATTGCGATATTATCAATTATTTTAATATTAAATAAAGTATTAAAATTAATTGCACTTCATGTGATGCTAAGGTTTGAGTGATGATCTGATGAAACTTTTGATCAAGATCATACTAGTTTATCCTATCATCAATAGACGTACCGAATTAAACTTAGTGTGAAAACGGTTAATTTATTAATAGGTAAAACATAAGTAAGATTATATTTCAAGAAAAATTAAAGCCTTTGGACCTTCAAAGAGGTGATGCGACATTGTGTCCATTGTGTAAGTTAGTTCAAGACTCCGACCAACACTTATTCTTTGAATGCTCGTATTCGTCAAAAGTATGGGATCTTGTGCTTAAGATGGCGATTTGGCCGATCAGGGGTAATTCTTAGGCAGCTGTTCGGGATATGTTTGCTTTGGTGGCTGCTTGTAACAGTGCATCAGTAGTGGTGGCAAAATTATGCTTTGGAGCTGCGATTTATTTCATGTGGAAGGAACGAAACTTACGATTATTTGGTAATCAGATTCGATATGTTCCCCAACTATTCGATGTTATCTTTGCCACGGTCCGGTTGAGGTTGTGTTCTATCCGGTTTAAAGATTCGGGTGACATTGCAAGGATGAAGATAGCATGGCATCTAACTTAAGTTAGCGTGTTTGTCTTCTTTTGTGTTCTAGTTGGTGTGGATGGCTAGTGGTTGAGTTTCTTTATAGCGTTGAGGCTCTCTTGGTGCTCTAGCTTCTCATTGTAAATAATTTTTTATTTTTTTTTAATAATATTCGCCGGGTATAACCCATTATCCCTAAAGAAAAGTAAGATTGTATTGGATATTTAATTTAATATAAATTTATATTTTGTGGTGTAAAAGTAATGTTTGAAACATGTGATATTACTTTCTCTATGCTTTAATGTGATTTTTTTTTTAAAATTCTCTGCTAATAATTTACAAAAATCGCACTTGATCATGTCATAATAAAGAGCGCAGAGTGACTTTCTAGATTTTTTTTTTTTTTTTTTTTTTTTTTTTTTGTGTGGCAAATAACGAAAACTATATTAAGAACAAAATCTCCACAAGAGAGAAAGAATACAAGAGAACTACCCAAAAAGGGTTCGAAGACAGAAAACAAAGCTAAGCTAGACAACACGATATGCTATCTAAACCCGAGCCTTAAAAAGGACAACATAACCCAAAAGATAACAAATACAAAACCCGCAAAAGAGAGCACTTGACAACTATTAACAATTCACCAGAAACTTATTATTGGGTACCAAACAAAACGGTACATTTTTAACATACCGATAACGGGAATGTTTTTAGTACGGTATTTGGTATTCACATTAGCACGAAAAATGAAAGTGGTACCAAACGATTTTGTACCCATAAAGTACCGCACTCATCCCTACTACACTATGTCTAATATTTGACATAAACCGACTAAAGAGATACTAAAGATTGGGACCCGTTAAAGGTTAGGACCAAATGCATAATATTAATAAAACTTAGGACCAACTATGTCAAAAGTAAAATTTAGTCCCTATCAAGTTACCATACATTTTTTAGCAAAGTTCCAGAACTAACTGTGTAATTGTGTCCCAATATATATATATTTATTTATCATGATCATGATAACACAAGACACTCCCTCAAACCCGTCTCACCAACTCGCATCTAGAAGCAATTATAGGGTCACTCGATCCTCTCGTTCCCCTATACAGTCAAGAACAAGAATATATATATACATACATAATAGACATATAGTTGTATCTATCTATATTTATATAATCTATATGTATTTATTATCTAGTATATAGCCCATATATTAATAGATAAAACCCCACGTCAAGTTCTTAAGATCGCCGGCCTCTGTTCTCCTTCCATCTTCAAAATCAACTAAATGTTTTTTCTTTTCTTTTTCTTGACAACTCCACGTAATAAAGATAAAAGAGAGAATTATTAAGATTAGATTTAAATTTAGAATTTAGAATTAGAATTATATAAAAAAGAAAATGGGAAGATCGCCTTGTTGCGAAAAAGCACATACAAATAAAGGAGCATGGACTAAAGAAGAAGATCATCGGTTAATTGCTTACATAAGAGCTCACGGTGAAGGCTGCTGGCGGTCACTTCCTAAGGCTGCCGGACTCCTCCGCTGCGGCAAAAGCTGCCGTCTCCGATGGATCAATTATCTCCGGCCTGACCTCAAACGTGGCAATTTCACTGAAGATGAAGATGAACTTATCATTAAACTACACAGTCTTCTTGGTAACAAGTAAGTTTATAAATTCATCAAAGTTTTAATTTTTACAAATCTAATCGACGTTTTAAACGGTTCCCTGTTGTGTTTTTGAAAGAAACTAAGCACCCCAGTTTGAAAAATATGATATTATTTTTTATCTTCTGGGTAATAAGTACAGTAAGTTTCTTCAAGATTTCTTAAAATTTTAATTTTTATATTTCTTAACGATATTCTAAAAAAATCCAAGTTGTCTTTTATAAGAATAATTCGTACCCAATTCGTATAATTTCAAATGGAGTATATTTTAGCTGACGCTTTACATTTAATTTATAAATTAAATAGGTGGTCTTTAATTGCTGGAAGATTACCTGGGAGGACAGATAACGAAATAAAGAATTACTGGAATACCCATATCAGACGAAAACTTTTAAACTGGGGAATTGATCCGGCAACTCACCGGCCGGTCAACGATGGTCAAACTAATAATCACCACCCTACCACCACCACCACCACAAACATCAATAACAGAAGTTCATCTTTAGATGTCACCACCACTACAATATCTTTTGCAAACACTAGTCCAAATCAATTTGTTAAAGAAGAAATGGAAGATGAAAAACTTAATTCTGACCGGAATATCAAGACTTTGTTGCCGGAGATTCAAGAAAGATGCCCGGATTTAAATTTGGATTTACGAATTAGTCCACCTCATTATCAAAATATTCAAAACAATAGCTCGTCTTCATCATCATCATCATCATCATCATCATACATTCAACCACAGGTTCAACATGTTCAATACAACCATTATCATCATCAATATGAACATCAACATCATCAGGCATTAAAAACAGGTGGAAGTTTTGCTGGTGGTAATAGTACAAATATTTGTTTTTCTTGCAGTTTAGGTATAACAAATAGCAAGGAATGCAGTTGTACCACCAGTCTAAATGGTACAACTAGTAACAACAACACTGGTTATGATTTCTTAGGCTTGAATTCTGGTGTTTTGGACTACAGAAGCATAGAGATCATGAAATGAGTTCTAAATTTCGATTTTCAAAATTATAATCTTTTTATTATGTATGGATTATTTAATCTATAACAAATTGAGGATGAGAGATTTCTCTATTTTATCTTCTATCTTTTTTTTTTCTCTCCAAAAAGTATATTGTAGTTATTTTACCCTTTCTTTTGTTTTGTAAAATTAAATATTATGATAACCTAGTGTATGGAAATTATTAATTACTCATGCCTTCCACAAGTTCATTATACTCTAAGAAGGGTACCTATAGTATATATAATTAAGTTAGTATATGTGATAATTTCCTTATCATTTTTCCGTTATGCAACAAAGGAGTATGTTCCTTTGTTAAATTATTGAATTTGCTTTGTTTTCACGTATATGATCATGATCATTAGAGGGGTTTTTTTTTTTTTTTTTGATTTACCTGGGTTTCCTCCACGCTATGCGAGTCGACTATATCCCAGGGCGACTATCCGCTTTGCGGGCAACCCAGAGTCATCGCGGGTGAATTTTTGTGGCCAAGAGGGGGTTTA
Organism: Rutidosis leptorrhynchoides; assembly: GCF_046630445.1. Classification (NCBI taxonomy): domain Eukaryota; kingdom Viridiplantae; phylum Streptophyta; class Magnoliopsida; order Asterales; family Asteraceae; genus Rutidosis; species Rutidosis leptorrhynchoides. Next base: position 542,572,117 of record NC_092336.1, read on the forward strand.
ATAGCCATTAGGGGTTTTTTTTTTTCTTCAATTGGGGCATTTTAATTGATTAGGTGCTTTTTTTTTGGCAAGATAAGTTGTAAATAATGTAGTAAAAATGGTACATTAGGCTGAATAGTAGAAGTAGATGTTTAACTAATTGAAAGGAATTTTAATTGATTAGGTGCTTTTTTTGGCAAGATAAGTTGTAAATAATGTAGTAGTAAAAATGGTACATTAGGCTGAATAGTAGATGTTTAACTAACGGGAGTTGATCCGTACATCACTTATTTTTTGCCATATACTACTAAACTACAATCTTTGACTATTTTACCCTTTCTAACTCAAGGCCCTTTTCCCTAAATTAATTATGAGAAAGGGTAAAATGGTCAAAAATTAAATTTTGGTGGTGTATAGCAAAAAGTGAGTGGTGTACGTATCAGCTCCCTTAACTAATTGAAAGGAATTTTGTCCCATTAAGATAAAAGGGTGAGCATATGTCAGATCTCCTACCGGTTTCTTGAAAAGAGTTTTGTTCTGTTGTTGCAAAGGTTGTTGCAGAATGTTGCATTGGATAGATAGATAGATGGATAGATTGCAATTATAAGCGGTTGATTATTTATTTATTTATTTATTTATTTATTTATTTTTGCTTGTAGAAGTCCAGTGAAATGATATACGGAATATAAACGATAGGACCATGTGGGTCATATGCCCACCTAATTCTCCGTGGTCTGTATTGGGGCCAACCCTTTTACGGAGTAATAAAATAGTAATACAAAACTACAAGGATAGTCCCTACAGTTTGTGAGACACAATCATCTTTTGTCTCTTAACCGTTTTAATCAAAGATAGTCCCAGAAATTTACACTTTAATCAGGATAATCTCTCACTAGCTAGCAGTTAATTAGGATAATCTCTCACTAGTTAGCGGACGTTAATTATTTCTGTTAAATTCAGCTATGTGCCAAACATATGAAATTACTTTTGTCTTTCTACCATCCATGCTCATTTTAACTCCTCTTTCATCTCTATATATTCCCGAAATTCACTGCACCTAGTTTCTTTAACTTCAAGCTTCAAACTAAAATTTACAAACTTTAATCTTGTAACCTTCAAACGTTTTCACTACTTTCAAATCATAATCTTTCTCTTCAACTTCAAACTTATTTATCAACTTCAAATTAAAATTTACAAACTCTAATTTTATAACCTTCAAACCTTTTTATTACTATCAAATTAAAATATTTCTACCATTTAGAAACTTCAAATCTAACAACTTTATGTAAGAAGCTAAATATTAAAAATATTAGTTAACAGCTAACTATGTTTTTCCAATTGATAATGAAAGACACATAATATTGAACCATCACAAGATAAGTCCAGTAGTTAAGGTTTTGAACTCTTTGCAAGAAGTTTCAAGTTCGAATCTTATACCGGACGAATATCTTATGATGGTCAAGAGTTAGAAACAACCACGAAAGAAAATCTTTTACCATTTTACCTAATATTAAAAACTAGTAAAAGTGACCCGCGCGATGCCGCGGGTCCTTTCGGGTTGCATATTCATAGTTAACGTAGCGTTATGTATTTACATAATTAAAAATGCTTTGCTACGGGTGTGTTTGGATACATGTAGTTAGTACCTAGTATACCTAATGGTCTGTGCGTTTTTTTAATGCTAGGAAGATTGCGTAAAAAGAGAAACGAAACCATCGATATGATGTAGGTAGTTTGGGTTGTTTATTATAAGTGTATGTATATATGTATGGAAGATGGCCCGAAGAATTTAGCGTTTTTTCCGTTTTGCGTATAGTTAGTTGCGTTGGGTTCGTAAAATTATTTCGAGTTGAACGGTGGTTCCGAAAAAATTTAACGCGCGGCGAGCGAGAAGATATGCCCTGTTAAAAATTTAGGTGAAGTTTGTTAATTAAAATAACGAATTTACGTTTTGTATCCCTAGTTTGGGGGTTGAAATTGCACTTTGTTCAAAGATTGGGGCCTTTTTTTATGTTTTTCCTTTGTCGTTTTGGCCTTGGTAAACGTCGAAAATTCCGGGTCACATTAGTATATTGGATAAATAAATAAATAAATAAATATAGGTAAAATTAACAAAAGAAAGATATCGATGAACCTACCCCTTGGATTTATGCACCTAAACAAATACGAGTGCTGTAACACTAAACCTAAGACTACTCTCAACCATGACACCTGTCATACAACTACATTGATGCCACCTCAGCGCCACATCAACAACTTTTTCCTATCACTTAACCCATCACACTCCCTAGTATCCATGACATACACCTTTACCATAAAATGGACCCACCAAAATTAATTAATTAATACAATGTATAACATTTAATCCGTATAGAACAAACAAGAAAAGCAACTAGCGCGTGGTTCAAAATGCTATCCAACGACATTTACCATCACTGGCTTTCCAATTGAGCTCCAACCACACTTGCTAACAATGGAGTCTTTGCAAGGGAGCTCCAAAGAAGCTCCAACCGCGCTTGCGTTGAGAGTAGTCTAACTACATCAATCAATTCCATTTTTATTTTTTAAATCATAAAATGTAATAAAATTAAAATTATCAAGATCATCGCTCACTTCGACCGGCCTTCGCTAAAGATTCGGGCGAACATGGACGAACAAATTTAACGGGAATAATTATCGTCCGTTAGTGAGAAGGAATATCTTTAATTAAAGTGCAAACTTCAGAGACTATCCTTAATTTTATATATATATATATATATATATATATATATATATATATATATATATATATATATATATATATATATATATATATATATATAACGAAACATGATGTTTTCGAAAAAAACTTCATGAACTATCTTTAAAGCTTTGTCATAAGTAATTACTTCGTATAACTCTTAACATGATTATAACAATGTTATGACAATATTCAAGTTATAATTACATTATTAATACATATCACTACATTTTTATGATATTAAGTGAACTTTATTACTTAAGATATATAAAGGTATATTTTTTTTAAATATAAATTTTTATTAATAAATGATTTATATTATTTACCCTAATAAAATCTGTTAAATATATAAAACGACTATATTCAAGTTACATAACAATCATGTATAGATTTTGAAAGTCATTTTAGGACAAATTGACTTTTGTTGACTTTTGCATATCAGTCTCGAACATTAGGATTGTGATACACTACGACTTGACCTAAATTGTTAGACAAATATTGACCAACATATAAATATATATAATTAATATAGGTTCGTGAATCCGAGGCCAATCCTGCCCTTGTTCAATGCCGTCATATGTATTTTTACTACGAAATACAGTATAGTGAGTTTCATTTGCTCCCTTTTTAAATGCTTTTGCAATATATATTTTTGGGACTGAGAATACATGCGTTGCTTTTATAAATGTTTTACGAAATAGACACAAGTAATCGAAACTACATTCTATGGTTGGATTATCAAATCGAATATCACCCTTTTTAGTCTGGTAATCTAAGAATTAGGGAACAGAAACCCTAATTGACGCGAATCCTAAAGATAGATCTATTGGGCCTAACAAACCCCATCCGGGTTACGAATGCTTTAGTACTTCGATTTTATCATGTCCGATGAGAGTCCCGAAATGATGGGGATATTCTAGACGCGTTTTTGTTAATGTCGATTACCAGGTGTTCACCATATGAATGATTTTTATCTCTATGCAGTTTGTGCGAAATGCCTGATATGAGATGTATATTGAAACGAAAAATGAAAATCTTGTGGTCTATTAAAATTATGGAAATGATCGATTATGAAAAACTAATGAACTCACCAACCTTTTGATTGACACTTTAAAGAATGTTTATTCTCAGGTATGAAAGAAATCTTCCGCTGTGCATTTGCTAATTTTAAAGATATTACTTGGAGTCATTCATGGCATATTTCAAAAGACGTTGCATTCAAATCGTTGAGTTCATTAAAGATTATGATTAAGCAAATGACATATTAGGTCATTTAGAGTTGGATATTATGAATTGGTATGCATGCTTGTCAACTTTCGATGTAATGAAAGTTTGTCTTTTGAAAATGAATGCAATGTTTCTAAGATGTATCATATAGAGGTCAAATACCTCGCAATGTAATCATATGTTATTGTATTCGTCCTTATGGATTAGGACGGGTCGTCTTATATATATATATATATATATATATATATATATATATATATATATATATATATATATATATATATATACAGGTTTTATGAGTCTGTGTGTTGCACAACATTTGTATGCATTAGTAGTCAATAATGTTAATATTGATACTTATTAAATATTTAATACAATTACAATAAAAAACTCTTTATTACTGATAATATTTGTATCGAAAACATTAATAATTTTGAGCCAGTGTTTGAAATTATTTTAACTTCAATTGACAGATAATCGATGAAACACTAAACATAAGCCCCTAAAAATTGTTTTAAAACCGATCATTAAGAATAATATTTTTATGTACATCTCAAATTGTATATGTTGTTGGTACAAACTAATTCTATTATGTCAAAAATCTCAAACGAAGGAGAGTAGACATACATCTAAATATCTATAAAGATTATCAAATTACCATTTTAACTTCAATTGATAAACATGACCCCGTGTGTTTATATAATATTCTACAGATATTATATTTACGTAATTTTGTTAAATTTATGCACAATGTGTATAATTTTTTTAAATAAAGAAATATCCATTTTCTAATTTTTATTACAATAAAAAGTATTGTAAATAGTTTTATAACATTATAAATATTATTAATATAATTATAAAATGTATCGTTGTTAATAGTTATATAATTATATGAATATATAATATTATATAATATTTTAAGTAATGAAATATGTATATTAAATTAAAATAGATAATCTAATAATTCAATTAATATATTTAAATAACGGATAAACTGACACGTGACAAAATAAAGGAGGAGTTGACACATGACATGAATTAATCAGAATTTGACACATATGATTATAATCACGTGCTTTATATAATTTACTAGTTTTATGAGCCCGTGCGTTGCACGATAGTTATAGAAATTAGTATTCGATAATGTTAGTATTAATACTTATCATATGTATAATCCAATTTCAATGAAAAATACACTAATTACAGATAACATTTATATCGAAAGCATTAGTATTGAATACTAACGAATAGATTATGAGGCCGTCTGCTGGAACCATTTTAACTTCAATTGACAAATAATCGATAAAACACCAAAATGAGCCCGTTAAAAGGTGTTTTAAATTTGATCTTTAATAATAATTTTTGATATTAGATAATTAATATTTATTCAATATATATTTTTTGTTCATTAAAGATCCAACTTGTAGAATGAAAATTAGTTGTATATAATGTATTTATTGTTACTAATCATAGGTAGGAATCTTATTTATATGAACATTTAAAATAATTTCATAATAATAAAATAATAATAATTATGTAATTCTCGTATAGATTATTCACTATTACAATTTGATTTGCTTTATAAATATAAATAACTCAATTCTAAAATTTTGTACGTGTGTCACATATTTTTGATTGTTTTTGAAATCTCATTAAATATCATATGTAAGATAAGTATCTATCTGATTAATAAATATAACTATATTATTTAATAATAATATAATTAAAATTAATTTATAAATTTATCACAAGTCGTCACATAAGCAAATTAAATCAGAAGCTGTTACATAAGCAAATTAAACTAGAATTAATAATAGAACATATCAGTTAAACGCTTTATATAATGTATATAAATAGTAAATAGATGGATAGATAAATATGCTTGATTTTCTGTGAGCACGTGTTTGTTAATTTAGCAAACTAGAATAAACTGCAATGGTAGCTAGTTCATGAAATAAAGAAAGTAATAATGGGGTTAGATGAGCGGGCCCATCAGTTAAATCTTGAATGGATGGAGTTGCATACTTGCATGTAGAGAGATGTTGAGTTGTAGGCCCATTTGTTGTTCGGTGAAAGACTTATGGGTCCATTCCACCGAGTCAACTACCTATCGTTTTCACATATAAAAACTTTTTACATCCACCCTATATTTATATATACTTAAGTGAATAAATAATTAACTACTTTTTCTCTTGTACTTCTAGAACTTTTTTAATATATAAAATTTTCACACTTATTATATAATAATTTTATGGATGGAGATTTCTTTGCAATTGTTATGGTGCTCCCAATGATGGTGCCTTCCCACTCGCTCATAGCTCCGCCCACCTGAACCCCGATGAAAGCAAGGAGTCCAGGCGTTCACCCAAGGTGCCGCATTGCACCTCGTTTCTCTGGTGGTCCTTCTGTGAAATGTTGTTGGACGGAAGGGAGTGTTGTTTTTTGTGGTACTTTTTGCTTTTAAACTTGTACATTTAATTAATTAATTAATTAATATAGTGGTCTCAATTTTTATGAGGAAATATGTCATTGTTGGTAGTTTTTAGTTCCGACGTAGTCCTGAGAATGAAGACATTGATGTGGCGACTAGTCCTGAGGAGTAAGTGCTGTCATGGTTGTGAGCACTCTTATAGTCTTTGCCATATGATATGTGGATTATCAATTACTCCGTTCGTTTCAAATTAATTATCCGGTATTTATTTTAAGGATATTTCAAATTAATTGTCCATTTTCAAATAATAAAATTAAATTTAATAAAGTTTAGAATATTTTCCCTAATAAATTAATTAAATTATAAAAGTGAGAGGATATTCTAATCAAATGATTAAGAGTACAACTATAAAGTTTGAAAAACAGTTTAGAAAAAATACAATGTAAACCCTCGCTTCGTGCCGGGTGCTCCGTTTTGAATGCGAGTTAAAAAAAAAGTCTTGATTTATTTTATAAAAAATAATTTTTTTCGGCATCTAACAGTTGTTCCTTTTGTGAAAGTTGCTTCTTTTAGCGTTCAGTTTTTTTTTTTTTTTAAAGTTAGTTGATCTATTTTGTAAAAAAAAATGTTTTTCGACATCTTTTGGTAGCATGAAGGGTTGCTCCTTTTATGAAAGTTGCATTTTTTATGGTTGAGGAAGAAAAGGAAAAAAAGTTAGTTGATTTTTTTTGTAAAAAAGAATTTTTTTTCGATATCTTTTGATAACATTGAAGGGTTGATTCTTTTACGAAAGTTGCTTCTTTTATCGTTGGAGACAAAAAAAAAATATACTGTAGCACAGTAGTAGCCCCTGTGGGTCCAACTGTTTGAGCGCATAGTACAAGTCGGTAAAGCGTGGTGGGTGTTATTATTCAGTATTTTTGGTTTTAGTAATGGGATAAATAATAATTTATAATTTATAATATAGGTATAAAGGGGGGGGATTGATTTGTATTTTAATGGAAGTTAGAGGGTTAGTTTTGTGAAAAGCGAAAATGTAAATAGTACTATTCATCCCATATAAGACAAATTTTGTCTAATAGATACTCCATCCGTCCCATATCTATTGTCCATCTTTCCTTTTTTGGATGTTCCAAATTAATTGCCTATTTTCATAAATGGAAAAAAAATAATGTGATAAATTTCTCTTGTGCCTCTACTTTATACATGTTAAGACAAAAAGATGGATAAAAAGTAAGAGGTAAAACTGGAAAGTTAACAGAAAAGTACATGTGTCGGGTTCTTTTTCTTAAACTGTGTGCTTTTTGTCTGTGGACAATAGATTTGGAACGGAGGGAGTAATATGTTAATACAATGTAAAAATAACATTTTGTATACCGTGTATTATTTAACCGAGGAGAATTGAAATTAGTATTTAGTACAGTGTATCTTAACTAAATTAAATGGGGGATGATTCTCACACACTGTTTTTTGATCCTCACACACCCTTTTACCCTATTATTAGGGAGGAGTTCAAGTAAATTGGTGTGTGAGGATCAAAAAATAGTGTGTGAGAATCATCCCTCAAATTAAATTCATTCATTATTAAATACACAAATACGTATATATTCTGAATAAAAAATTAATAGGTACCAAATATTCCCTTGTCAATTTTCAACTATTTGCGTCACGTGATTTTTTTATATGAATCGAAAGATAACTCGATGAAAATTTTACCTAACTACTCCTTATTTATCTATCTATAACAAGTTAAGGAGCCCGCGATTTGCAGCGGAACTCCAAAGCAGGTTCTAATGAAAAATTCAATGTTTTAAAAAAAAAATCGTGTATGAAAGGTGGACCTAACTATTTAGCATTTTTTAAAAAGCATTCGGTTTGCGAGTACTTAGTTGCGTTGTGTTCGTAAAATTATTTCGAGTTGAACGGTATTGTTGAAAAAATTTAACTCGCGGCGAGCAAGAAGATATGGCCCGTTGAAAATTTGGGTGGAGTTTATTTAAGATTTTTTGTGAGAATTTTAGTTTGACGTTTTGCCCCTGATTGGGGGGTCGATTTGTATTTTGACTAAAGTTGGGGGCTGATTTGTATTTTGACCAAAGTTGAGGGTCATTTTAGAAAATCAAATTTTAGTATTAAAATAATGGTATGAATAGTAAAAAATATAGTTTCTATTAAATATATTTATAATATCATATAAATCGTTCAATTCTAAGCCCATAATGTTATTAAAATAATTAATTATATTTAATAAAAATATTAATATGTTCATTGTATAATATATGAATCATTATTTACAATCTTATGATAAGACGCATCCATTATCATATGTACAATATTTGAAGCACTATGTACAATTTTATGGTAAAACACCTCCATGAACATATATACAATATTTGAAGCATTATGTACAACTTTATGACAAAACATCCACATGACCATATGTTAACCATCACTAGATAGCGCAATGGTTGGGACCCTGAGTTCCTTGCAAGAGGTCTCAGGTTCGAATTCCGTCTGGGACGAATATTTAGTGGTGACCAGGGAAGGGTTGGAAATAGTCATAGAGTAATCCTAATGGGCTGCGTACATCAGAGTATGAGGTCGGATTACTTGCCCTTCGGATAGCCCGAACATGGAAAAACCTTCTACCCTTCTACCCTTCATCCCCATGACCATATGTACAAACTTTAAAACAAATTTTACAATGTTTTACAAAACACCTCATGTACACATGTACAAACTTTAACACATATTGTAGAACCTTCGTATAATAATTATATTTTAACTTAAAAAAAATAAAGAGGCATTTTTTATTACTAATAACAACAACAAAACTCAATACCACATAAGTGGTGTATGGAGGAGGTGAGATGTAGATAATTCTTTCTCTATCCGAGAATAAAGACAAGTCATTTTTTCACCTAGAGTGAAAACACGCTCAAAAGTAAAGAAGGTCATCCCTCTATATTCGACGGATAGAGAGATTGTTCCGAGTGGATCTCCGGCCAATAAGTAGGAATTTTTTTTATTATAAAAACAGAAAAGAAAATTGAGACGCTATGAAAATGGTAAAATTAAATTTTCATGGGTTTTAAATCCTGCCTGAAATAAATTTAGGCTCTAAGAGTCAGTCAAGTCGTCAATAAAATGTTGTAATGTAGACTTTTATGACAAATAAAATAATAATTGTGATGAAAATTGGAAGAAGGTCGTGGGTGAATAAATGTAGTTCATTTATTCTGGCCAAGTTAAGTATATCAATATGATTATAAAAACGACAAATTTCTTAGTCGGAATCTGTGATTCCATGGGTAATTAAACTAAATGACTTTAGCATTTACGTTCACTTAATACCTAAAACATATTTAAATTGTTTCATTTAAACAAACTCGTGGTTTCACGGGTCATTTCACTAGTAAATTACTATGAGACCAATTATAACGGTTGCAAATAATGGGGTCACTTGTTGATGTGGATCAAAAGAAACGCCATTTTTGGCTGTAACAAGGCATCACTTTTGGTGTCACTTTGGTGTTAGTTGGATAGTGACGAGAAAAGAAACGGATGTTTCTTGTATTTTTAATTTTTTTTATTAATTTAAAAATATTATTTTTATCCTCTTTTAATACTTAACTCAATTATATTTTAACACATCATCACAATACTCCTAACCAACACAAAAAAGAAACACCACCACTACTCAACTCAAAAAAGAAACATGACCAACTCATCAAAAAAGTGCAAAAATAAAGAAACGTCATAAAGAAATGCCACAACCGTTACAAATGGTCTGAAAGAAAAATCAAGTTTGTCCACGTGTCACTTGTTGTAATATAATATAATATAATATTAATATTATAAATTAAATATATTAATATATATATAAAATAAAAGTTACTCCTTTCGTTTTTTTTTTTTAACTTTAACGGTGCTTTCTTTCTAACTTTAACTTTAAATTATTTTTTATGTGTTACATAATATATAATAAACATTATTCCATTAAAAATATATTTAAAAACCAGTCAATTAAAATTAAAATTAAAATTTTATCAAATAATATATAATACAAAGATTAAATTGCGCCGTTGGTCCTTATGATTTGCACCAACCAATACTTTAGTTTCGTTGGTGTTGGTCCTTGTGGTTTCAAAATTGAACCCGTTTGGTACATCCAACAAACGGACGTTTAAGTGGAGCTGTTACCTCAAGTCACATGCTACTCACATGAGGGTATTTAGGTAATATGGCTATGAGAGATAGTTTATACGTACCAAGACTAGTCACGTGTTTATAAAAAGCCCCTTTAAACCTGCATCAATTGATAAAAACCCTAATTTTGAAAATAAATCCCTAAACACCTAATTCACGATGGTTAATTGTTGGTGTGGGAAACCTGCTGTTGAACAATGTGCTTGGACAGATCTAAACCCAGGTCGTCGATTTTATGGGTGTAATACGCAGGTAATAAACACCTAATTTTATGGGTTTCAATTAGCTGGTAAGTGTAGTGACCCGAACTTTTCCATGTTTATATATATTAAATAAAATTGTTATTTACATGATTAAGTGTTTCCAACATGTTAAACAATCAAACTTGTTAAGACTTGATTAATTGAAATAGGTTTCATGTAGACAATTGACCACCCTAGTTGACCCACGAACGTTAAAACTTGTAAAAATTATATGATGTTATATATATATATATATATGGATATATATATATAGTTAACATGATATTATGATAAGAAAGTATCTCACTAGGTTTATTAACCATGAATTATATACAAAAATGAGTTATTGAATTAAGAAACTCGAAACGATATATATATAACGATTATCGTTATAACAACGTCTTACTAAATACATATGAATCATATTAAGATATTGTTACACTATGTTTAAATATGTTAAATGATAAGTAAACATATCATTAAGTGTTTTAACAATGAACTACATATGTAAAAACAAGACTACTAACTTAAGGGTTTCAAAACGAGACATATATGTAACGATTATCGTTGTAACGACATTTAAATATATATATATATATATATATATATATATATATATATATATATATATATATATATATATATATATATATATCATATTAAGATATATTAATACATCATATTATCATGATAATATAATAATTTAACATCTCATTAGATATAATAAACAATGGGTTAACAACATTATACAAGATCGTTAACTTAAAGGTTTCAAAACAACACTTACATGTAACGACTAACGATGACTTAACGACTCAGTTAAAATGTATATACATGTAGTGTTTTAATATGTATTTATACACTTTTGAAAGACTTCAAGACACTTATCAAAGTACTTCTACTTAACAAAAATGCTTACAATTACATCCTCGTTCATTTTCATCAACAATTCTACTCGTATGCACCCATATTCGTACTCGTACAATACCTAGCTTCTAAATGTATTTACTATTGGTATATACACTTCAATGATCAGCTCTTAGCAGCCCTTGTGAGTCACCTAACCATGTGGGAACCATCATTTAACTTCTAGCATGAAATATCTCACAAAATTACAAACTAATGGAGCCTATATGGGAACACCAATTTCACGTGAAGTAGTACACTCACAAACACATTCACTTTGCAATTTTCTTGAATCAAATTACTCTCTCTCAAGTGTTATTCCTTTGTTCTAAGTGTTCTTCATCATCTTCAACAAAATATAGCTCAATCTAGTTCATAAATCCATACATAAACCAAGTTATAAAACAACTACTCAAGAACACACCAACAACACTTCCAAGATTGCTAGCTTACTTCCAATCTTGCAAATCCACTTTGAGTGATCATCCAACCTCAAGAAATCTTTCTTATTTACAGTAAGATATCTTTCTAATACAAGGCAATACTCATATTCAAACTTTGATTCAATTTCTATAACTTTAACAATCTTATTTCGAGTGGAAATCTTACTTGAACTTGTTTTCGTGTTATGATTCTACTTCAATTTCTATAACTTTAACAATCCTTTGAAGCTAGATCTATTTTTCTCATTTTCGGTAGGTTTATCCACAAAACCTGAGGTAGTAATGATGTTCTTAACATCATTCGATTCATATATATAAAACTACCTTATTCGAAGGTTTAAACTTGTAATCACTAGAACATAGTTTAGTTAATTCTAAACTTGTCGCAAACAAAGTTAATCCTTCTAACTTGACTTTTAAAATGAACTAAACACATGTTCTATATATATATATATGATATGTTAACTTAATGATTTAAAACCTGAAAACACGAAAAACACCGTAAAACCGGATATACACCGTCGTAGTAATACCGCGGGCTGTTTTGGGTTAGTTAATTAAAAACTATGATAAACTTTGATTTAAAAGTTGTTATTCTGGGAAAATAATTTTTCTTATGAACATGAAACTATATCCAAAAATCATGGTTAAACTCAAAGTGGAAGTATGTTTTCCAAAATGGTCATCTAGACGTCGTTCTTTCGACTGAAATGACTACCTTTACAAAAACGACTTGTAACCTGTATTTCCGACTATAAACTTATACTTTTTCTGTTTATATTCATAAACTTAAGTTCAATATGAAACCATAGCAACTTGAATCACTCAAAACGGATTTAAAACGATGAAGTTTTGGTTAAAACAAGATTGGATAATTTTGTTTGTTGTAGCTACGTGAAAATTGGTAACAAATCTATATTAATCATATCCTAGCTAACTTATTGTATCATACATGTATTCTAATATATTATGTAATCTTGGGATACCATAGACACGTATGCAAATGTTTTGACATATCATATCGACCCATGTATATATATTATTTGGAACAACCATAGACACTCTATATGCAGTAATGTTTGAGTTAGCTATACAGGGTTGAGGTTGATTCCAAAAATATATATACTTTGAGTTGTGATCTAGCCTGAGACGTGTATACACTGGGTCGTGGATTGATTCAAGATAATATATATTGATTTATTTCTGCACATCTTGTGACAACCCGGAAATTTCCGACCAAATTTAAACTTTATCTTTATATTATTCCGACACGATAAGCAAAATTTGTTAATTTAACGGGTGTGTAATATAACGACCCGGATTTGTTTCCGTTAATATACATAAGATTAATATTTACATAATTAAATGTTTTCAACATGTTAAGCAATCAAACTTATTAAAACTTGATTAATTGAAACGGAATTTATGTAAACGTTTGACCACCCAGTTTGACCGATGATTCACGAACATTATAACTTGTAAATGACATGATAATATATATATATATATATATATATATATATATATATATATATATATATATATATATATATATATATATATATATATATATATATATATATATATATATATATATATATATATGTTTAACAAGATGAAATGATAACTAAGTATCTCATTAAATATATTAACAATAAGTTATATACATAAAATGAAACTACTAACTTAAGAATTTCGAAACGATATATACGTAACGATTATCGTTGCATTAACGTCTTAATATATATAACGTATTAAGATATGTTAGTACACTATGTTATCATGATAATATAACAATTTAACATCTCATTAGATATAATAAACAATGGATTAATTACATTTAACAGGATCGTTAACTTAAAGGTTTCGAAACAACACTTACATGTAACGACTAACGATGACTTAACGACTCAGTTAAAATGTACATACATGTAGTATATTAAGATGTATTAATACACTTTTGAAAGACTTCAAGACACATATCAAAGTACTTCTATTTAACAAAAATGCTTACAATTGCATTCTCATTCATTTTCATCAAGAATTTTACTCGTATTGTTCTGTATTCGTACTCGTACAATACCCAGATTCTAGATGTATATACTATTGGTATATACACATCAATTATCATCCTTAGCAGCCTTAAATGATTAAGGAATATGTGGTACCAACCATTTATCAAGTAGCATGAATTATTTAGCAAGAAAACAAAATTAGGAATCTTTTATTTCTTTATAATAAGTAAAAACATTTTTATGCATGCACACCATTTCTTCATTCCATTTTCTCATACTTACACTCTAAATTCTCTCTCAAAATACTCCTAACTTCATACTTGATCATCTCCAAGTATTTTCCCCATCTTTTAGCTTCAATTACAAGCTTTAATCATCATAAAAACAACCATTCAAGAACACTTCAAGAAATCTTTCAAGATTACTTTCAATCTTTCTAATCCATTCCAAGCAATCATCTAAGATCAAGAAACATTTGTTATTTATAGTTGGTTATCTTTCTAAATCAAGGTAATAATCATATTCAAACTTTGATTTAATTTCTATAACTATAACTATCTTAATTCGAGTAATAATCTTACTTGAACTTGTTTTCGTGTCATGATTCTATTTCAAGAACTTCCAAGCCATCAAAGATCATTTGAAGCTCAAGTTATTTTCTTATCATTACCAGTAGGTTTACCTACTATAATTGAGGTAGTAATGATGTTCATAACATCATTCGATTCATATATATATATAACTATCTTATTCAAAGATTTAAACTCGTAATCACTAGAACATAGTTTAGTTGATTCTAAAATTGTTCGCAAACAAAGTTAATCCTTCTAACTTAACTTTTAAAATCAACTAAACACATGTTCTATATCTATATGATATGCTAACTTAATGATTTAAAATCTAGAAACACGAAGAACACCGTAAAACTGGACATACGCCGTCGTAGTAAAACCGGGGGCTGTTTTGGGTTAGATAATTAAAAAATATGATAAACTTTGATTTAAAAGTTGTTCTTCTGGAAAAATGATTTTTCTTATGAACATGAAACTATATCCAAAAATCATGGTTAAACTCAAAGTGGAAGTATGTTTTTCAAAATGGTCATCAAGACGTCGTTTTTTCGACTGAAATGACTACCTCTTACAAAAATGACTTGTAACTTATATTTATGACTATAAACCTATACTTTTTATATTTAGATTAGTAATCTTTGATTTAATATGAAACCAAAGCAATTTGATTCACTTTAAACGGAGTTGTAATGAATATTTGGCGAGCAAAATAAAATCTGCTAAAATTAAGTTGTATGGACGAAATTTATATTATAAGAACTATATTAACCATATCCTTGCTAACTTTTCCTATATCCTATATATATTTGGACATGTTATCAGTAGTATAACAAAATATTATAATCTTGGTTAATTCTGTAATTGTATATATGTATAATAATATTCTTGGTACGTCCTAACACAATAAGTATACAATACGTTTTGATAAATCCTAAGACAATATGTACACAATACGTCTTAGTAAAATTTAAGACAATACGTATACAATACGTCTTTGGGTTGATGCAAAAACAATATGTATACAATATGTCGTGGGGTAATTCTAAGATTATATATATATATATATATATATATATATATATATACATATATATATATATATATATATATATATATATATATATATATATATATATATATATATATATATTGGACTATTGGACTATCGTACTGTTGGACTACTAACATTGGACTACTAACTTGACAATTTAAAGTATCATATAAGTATGATATAATTATTAATCAAATATAATTATAGTATAGTTGATACATATTATTATTATTATAGGTTCGTGAATCTGTCGAAGGCCAAATCGTATTTTTATGCATCGAATTGAAAAATAATATTATTTACTATCAACGACTTACAAGTGAGTTTTATTTGCTCCCTTTTTAATTGCTTTTGCAATATATATTTTTGGGCTGAGAATACATGCGTTATTTTTATAACTGTTTTACGAAATGGACACAAGTACTAAAAACATATTCTACGTTGAGTTGTACCACTTTGCATATTTTTCCCTAATAGCTTGGTAACTAATATTTACATGTTGTAAGAGCATGTAAGCGCGAATCCTATTGATAGATCTATCGGGTTTGACAACCCCAACCGGGCTAGTCGCTCTAGTATCGTAAACGGTTGCATAGTACTTCGTTTTTACTACACTTGGTACAGTTTAGGAAGATTTCATAATAAAGGGAATATGACACATTAATTGTTAAGTATGGTTACCGAAGCGCTCAACAACTTATAGAATACTTTTATACACTTGCGAGTGTACGGATATCAATGGAAACTGAACTCTTGTGGTCCATTACTATTACGAAAATGATTGATTATGATAAACTAATGAACTCACCAACCTTTTGGTTGACACTTTTAAGCATGTTTATTCTCAGGTTTGAAAGAAATCTTCCGCTGTGCATTTGCTCATTTTAGAGATATTACTTGGAGTCATTCATGGCATATTTCAAAAGATGTTGCATTCGAGTCGTTGAGTTCAATAAGATTATTATTAAGTCATTTATGATTTGGATATATTATGAAAGGGTATGCATACCTGTCAACTTTCGATGTAATGAAAGTTTGTCTTTTAAAAACGAATGCAATGTTTGTAAAATGTATCATATAGAGGTCAGAACCTCGCGATGTAATCAACTATTGTGAATCATTTATAATTGATATGAACGGGTCCTTTCAGTTGGTATCAGAGCGGTGGTCTTAGCGAACCAGGTCTTGCATTAGTGTGTCTAACTGATAGTTGTTAGGATGCATTAGTAAGTCTAAACTTCGACCTTAACTGCACGTCAAAAGTTTTGCTTATCATTTTCTGTCAGAAATTACCTACTTATCATTCTTAGTCTAGACACATCTTACTGCATTCATTACATGAATAGTGTATAGACAAAATTCATATCTTAGCGTATCTGTTACTGTAAACTTTGCCTAACATATTCCGTAAATTCCTCCGTAATCTACGAAATCTTTTGTTCTATATATATAAATATACTATGTAATTAGAATACCATCCGATAGCCAGAAATCATTTCATATCGAAAAATCCTTTATTCAATAGTACAAAATGGAACTCGCCACTAGTTCAAGTCCCTCAAATTTCGATATGGAATTCCACTCAAGCTCCCAAAGCAGTGTGACCGGAATGGATCAACCAATTAGCCATAATCTATTCTGGATGAATTGGGGATGGTTCATAGCCTACTTAGTCATTGGAGACAAGAAGAAGGTGATCCCTTCCATCCACCACATTGCCTTCTTGACGAAGAACCTGAAGCACTTACCGGCGAACCTGTCCGAGACACCAATTTCTCTCTCATTTCCAGAGTGTCTCGTCACGATTATATATTATCTCAAATTTTAGATCTTATTCATCCGCTCGTCCGAACCGACAATCACCCCGGTGTAATAGAAGAAGTTAACGAACTTCGCGCTTGGGTGGTGGTCTTGGAGAATATGGTGCAAAGGTTACAAGCACCAGCAGCATCACCGACATCAACAGTACCACCATCAGCAACACCAACAGTACCATCACCACCACCAACAGTAACATCCGCATCCCACACCTTAACATCACAATTAGTACCTCGAGCATCAACGTCACACACACCATAGATACCAAGGAGTATCAACAACAAACGATGAAGTATTAATTCATAACTTCATCGGAGAAATATTCGACGGTGATTCTGTAATCTCTAAAGTTTTAAAGATGAATGGATGGGTAGAGAAGATACAGGGAAGACTAGAAACCCTGACAAGGGTGGAGCACGAATTACAAGCTAGACTTGTTTACCAGCAGTATCAACAGTACCATCAGCATCATCAACACTAGCAGCACCTGTAACATCACAAGTTCTGTCAGCTCAAGAATCACCGTGGACACCATTACGAATCAACAATGAGTATATTGTATCAATGAGTTATGAAGTATTAACTCAATTCCTCTGAAGAATTTATATGTGTACCTGATATATATATATATATATATATATATAACATTCCGCCTTTTTCCGGTTACTTTCCGTTTAACTATTTTAAAGTCCGTTATATATTTATAACATCTTTCGTTAATACGCGTTTTAAATTATCTCGATTAGGTAATTCACGCACCCGATTCAAACTTGAGGGACTAAAATTGACACGGGGCAAACTAGTTGACTAGGTCAACTAGTCCACCCCAATCACCACCATTCAACCATCTCCATCTCTCTCTCTTTCTCTCTAGCAAGAACACACACACAATTACCAAATTCATTCAATCATCATCTAAATTCGATCTAGGAGGCTTACAACAAAATAAATTACATATTCGTGATCCTCTCTTCATCCTCTTCATTTTGGTACCAACTTCATCTCGTTTGGGTAACATTTCTAAAACTCTAGATTTCTATAAATTCGTGTTTTTGACTTGGAATGGTGTTAGTTAGTGTCTATGGCTCATTGTGATGTCGTGTATGTAATTTGTATGCTCGATCTTGTTATTTGGTGTAACTAGCATGAACACTTGAAATGGGTTAGTTTAACCTTTGATTTTGAATGATAAAATGTGTTTAGATGTTAATGGTTGTGTGTTCAAAGTGTTAGTTACTTCATTAACTTCGTTTTGGTGTGTTGATTGACATGAAAACCTTACATTAACATGATTATTGGTTTTGAGATTTTGGTTAGGGTTTGATAAGCTTTATATGAACTTTTGATGTATCAAATGCTATGAAATATTGTTAATAAGTGTTTTGTTGCAACGTGTGTTTGATTACCTTCGAAACGGCATATCATACATGTAAATTGGTTACCCGAATCATGAAATGCATTTTTAGAACTTGAACCTTTGATTATGAACGTTTAATGCGGTTTTGGGTTATTGTAGGTGTTAAATTACTTGTTGAAATGTGTTTAGTTGTCTTCCTCGTCAAATTACCATCCCAACGGTATAAAATACTTGACTTGATTGTTTGCGGATCATAAATTGTGTTTATTTGGTTTTTGGTTCGTGTACTTAGAAACTTACTGCATCAGACTGGAATACCAACCTGGACGCCGTCCAGATCCTTGGACGCCGTCCCATATTTCAAAGCTGGACGCCGTCCAGATATTTGGACGCCGTCCCAGCCTTCAAAGCTGGACGCCGTCCAGAAAATCTGGACGCCGTCCAGATACACTGGCAGGCCTCTGTCTTCGTTGGTCATTTTACGAAAAATGTTTGCTATGCTATGGACCTCCGATTCACATGTAACTTGTTCTAACATGCTCATATATGATTAAAAACCTCAGAAAAATAGTTCGGGACCCGACCCGAACGTGTTGACTTTTTGTTGACTTTGACCCGACCTAAGTTGACTTTTAATCAAACTTAACCAAATGTTTGTGAAATCGTTCTAACATGCTTTTATACTTGTACCTTGCATGAAACATGACAATTTGATTCACATGCTATTATGATCGAGTCTTAACGAGCCATAGGACTAATTGAACATCTTTGACCTATCGTGTGTACCGTTATTGATACAACCTATTGTTTAGGTCAAGACTAGCATTGTTCTTTGCACACGTTTACTTGTTGAAGTACTTTACTACTCGTGCACTCAAGGTGAGATCATAGTCCCACTTTTACTCTTTTTGAACTTATATTTAGGATGAGAAAACATAAACATTTCTTTTACTAAGTGAACACAAGTACAGGAAAACAAACATTCTACATACGAGTTTAGAACGAAATCCTCAATTCGATTATCATTAGTTACACTTGCAGGGTGTAAGTGTAGGCGTGAACTTATGTTGTATGGCCATATGGGTTTGACAAACCCTCATCTCGGACGGTTCGCTACCGTCCACAGATGAAATATATTTTCGAGAAACAGTGTTGTTCTAGCACTATGAATGGGGTATCAACGGACGGAATGTTAAGCCTTGATAATTGGGTGCTCGTGAATATTAACTTTTAGAATGTATTACTATTTTATCTTTGATGTAAATCTTGTGGTTCGACTTACTTTTACTCACTTACTTACTTAAACCTATGATTTCACCAACGTTTTTGTTGACAGATTTCTATGTTTTTCTCAGGTCCCTGAACGTTTTGTGATACATGCTTCCGCTCATTATTTTGATACTTGCATTGGATGTCGAGTATATATGCATACATGGAGCGTCTTTTGGATACTTTTAAATTATGTCGCATAAGTTTCATTTGTACTTATAACTTTGTAACGTAACTTGTGGTGGAACTATTCTCGTAAACTTTAAACAATCTTTACATTTGAAATGAATGCGACATATCTTTTGGTCAAACGTTGTTTTAAAGACTTATGACCACGTAACGGGACCTAAGTAGACGGCGCCGTCAATGACGATTTTGTCGGGTCGCTACAGATGGTATCAGAGCCAGGCCCCGGACCAAACGTGCACAGCGAGGACGCTGTGTCCCATTCGGGGGGAGGATTGTAACATCCATGTTACATCCGTCCCACATCAGTTGGAGAGGGGAACGAAGCATGCCTTATAAGGGTGTGGAGACCTTTCCTAGCATGACGCGTTTTGGGACCACAAGCGCAGCAGATCTCATGAGAACTCTGCAGTTAAGCGTGCTCAGGCGAGAGCACTACCAGGATGGGTGACCTCCTGGGAAAGTGCTCGTCGTGTGTGGTTGCCAAGAAAAATCCGTGCGCCTACGGGCAAAGCGGACAATATCATGCTACGGGGAACGTTTACCTGGGATGTTACAAATGGTATCAGAGCGTTGGTTGTAGGGATTTAGAGTTCATTGGTGTCAACCTCGAGTCATAGGGTACATTGGTGAGTCTAGACTACAACCGGCATATAGACTTGAAGTAGGAATTACTTGACTACTTGTGCATTTATACTCGAACGCTTCTACTCATATCTACTCTTAGTTCATCTTAATCTCACGTTGTTTAATTTGATTGACACGCCACCTTGACTATATGAAATGATGTCGAATGCATATATGAATCAGGGTAATATAATTTCCGGGATTATATTACGGTGACTCATATGAACGTTCCGACATTGTGGCATAAAGAATTTAAGGCGAGTCAAGGAAAATTTTCTTTCTATCATTATTCCATATCGCGGTTAGTATTATTTAGAATACTAACCAACGGTATTCTTTTGTTTTGAAGGAACAATGCCTCTTCGCCGTGCGCCACGCCGTGAAACTCCCGAACAAGCTCTACAACGCATGATAGCCACCGCCGTAGATGCGGCCATGGCCGGTCACTCATCCAACAACAATAATAATAACAACCACAACAACAACAACAACAATGGAGCCGGTAACTCAAACGAGGGATGCTCCTATAAAGCTTTCATGGGGTGCAAACCTCATACTTTCGATGGAACCGGAGGACCGGTTGCTCTCACTCGATGGTTTGAGCAAACGGAAGCCGTTTTTAGCATAAGCGGTTGTCGGTATCAAGACAAGGTCAAGTACTCCACTCACACTTTCTCCGGCGTCACTCTCACTTGGTGGAACACCTATGTACAATCGGTGGGTACCGATGAAGCCCACGCTCTCTCTTGGTCCGATTTGAAAGGAAAGATGATCACCGAATACTTTCCGCGCGAGGAAACCCGAAAGCTCGAACAAGAGCTAAGAACTCTAAAAGCGGTCGGAAACGATCTCAAGGCCTATAATCAACGATTTTCTGAACTAGCCTTGATGTGCCCAAACCTTGTGAACCCCGAGTCTTTAAGGGTTGAACTTTACATGGATGGTCTTCCAAAGAGCATCAAACACGGAGTAATGTCATCCAAACCCCCTAATCATCAAGAAGCTTTGAACATGGCCCGCAAATTGATAGAGACGGTGGACGAAATCGTAGTACCGGCACCTAAAGCCGAGGACAAGTCGGGTAACAACAAAAGAAAATGGGAAGCCACTCCATCAAGCAACTACAACAACAATACCTTCACCAAAAAGCCTTTCAACAACGACGGCAAGAAAGGTTATGCCGGAACTCAACCTTTTTGCAACAAATGTCACAAGCACCACTCGGGTGAATGCGGCAAGCTAATTTGCCACCGGTGCCAAGGAGTTGGTCATAAGGCCAACAATTGCACAAGCGCCACCCCCATCGCTCGAAAGGGGCCCAATCCTCCAAAAACGGTCACTTGTTACGAATGTGGCCAAACGGGCCATTATAGAAATGCATGCCCGAAGAGGAAAGATAACCCTAATACGCACGGTCGAGCTTTCAACATCAACACCGAGGAAGCCCGAGATGATAATGAATTGGTCACGGGTACGTTTCTTCTCAACAACACTTATGTTACTTGTTTATTCGATTCGGGTGCCGATAAGAGTTTTGTATCCAAGATTTTGACTCATTCTTTTAATACTCCACCACGTCCACTAGATACCACTTATACCATTGAAGTGGCCAACGGAAAACTATTGAGTGCCGACACATATTACCGGGGGTGTACGTTAAACATTCTGGGTAATGAGTTTGAAATCGACTTGATACCCATGGAACTAGGTAGCTTCGATGTAATAATCGGTATGAATTGGCTAGCCAAAATGAAATCTCACATCCTTTGTGATCTTAACGCAATCCGAATCCCTATCGAGAATGGTGAACCTTTGATCGTCTATGGCGATAAGAGTTGCACCGGACTCAACCTCGTTTCGTGTATTAAAGTTAGAAAACTACTCCGTAAGGGCTGTTTTGTGATCCTTGCTCACGTTAAGAAAGTCGAGTCCGATGAGAAGCACATCGATGATGTGCCAATTGTTAGTGACTATTCCGATGTATTTCCCGACGAATTGCCGGGTCTTCCACCTCATCGACCGGTTGAATTCCAAATCGATCTTATTCCAGGAGCCGCACCCGTAGCACGTGCACCATATAGACTCGCTCCATCCGAAATGCAAGAATTGCAAAGTCAAATCCAAGAACTACTTGATCGTGGTTTTATCCAACCTAGCCATTCACCTTGGGGCGCTCCGATTTTGTTTGTTAAAAAGAAAGACGGATCCCTACGAATGTGCATTGACTATCGTGAACTAAACAAATTGACGGTTAAGAACCGATATCCTCTTCCTCGCATCGATGACCTCTTTGATCAATTACAAGGGTCTTGTGTATATTCAAAAATTGATCTCCGCTCGGGTTATCATCAATTAAGGGTTAAGGGGGAAGATGTCTCCAAAACCGCTTTCCGAACTCGTTATGGTAGTTATGAATTTCTTGTAATGCCATTTGGTCTCACTAACGCACCGGCGGTGTTCATGGATCTTATGAACCGCGTGTGCAAACCGTATCTTGACAAATTCGTTATCGTGTTCATCGATGATATTTTAGTCTATTCAAAAAGCGAAGAAGAACACGAGGAACACCTCCGACTTGTGCTTGAACTTTTAAGACAAGAACAACTCTATGCCAAATTCTCCAAGTGTGAATTTTGGTTAAAGGAAGTTCAATTTCTTGGTCATGTTGTAAGTGACCAAGGTATTAAAGTCGATCCAACGAAAATCGAAGCCATTAGTAAATGGGAGACTCCTACTACTCCTACTCACATTCGTCAATTCTTGGGTCTCGCCGGGTACTATAGTAGATTCATCGAAAACTTCTCTTTGGTTGCACGTCCTCTAACCGCATTAACTCACAAGGGAAAGAAATTCATTTGGGCGACCGAGCAAGAATCCGCGTTTCAAATCTTGAAGACAAAGCTAACCACCACTCCTATCTTGTCACTTCTCGAAGGCAATGATGATTTTGTTGTATATTGCGATGCCTCGAAACATGGTTTTGGGTGTGTATTGATGCAACGGAAGAAAGTCATTGCTTATGCCTCTCGACAACTAAAAATTCATGAACGGAATTACACGACTCATGATCTCGAACTTGGAGCCGTTGTCTTTGCACTTAAAATGTGGAGACACTATCTTTATGGAACCAAGAGTACTATCTTCACCGATCACAAAAGCCTTCAACACATCTTCGATCAAAAGCAACTAAACATGAGACAACGAAGGTGGATTGAAACCTTAAACGATTACGATTGCGAGCTTCGTTACCATCCCGGGAAGGCAAATGTAGTAGCCGATGCCTTAAGTCGAAAAGAAAGAGCGGTGCCTCTTCGTGTCCGAGCCTTAAACATCACCATCCACACAAACCTTAATAGCCAAATTCGGGTAGCCCAAGATGAGGCTCTCAAGGACGAAAACATCTCTCTCGAACACTTGAACGTCCTCACCTCTCGATTCGTAGTTAAAGAAACCGGACTCCGATATTTTGCCGGAAGAATTTGGGTACCTAGTTATGGGGACTTGCGAAGCCTTATTTTAGACGAAGCCCATAAGTCAAGGTATTCGATTCACCCCGGTGCCAATAAGATGTACCACGACCTCAAAGAACAATATTGGTGGCTGAACATTAAAAGGGACGTCGCTACTTATGTTGGAAAGTGCCTAACTTGCTCCAAAGTCAAAGCCGAACATCAAAGACCGTCCGGACTACTTCAACAACCCGAAATCCCGCAATGGAAATGGGAAAGGATAACGATGGATTTTATCACCAAACTACCAAAGACGGTTGGCGGTTATGATACTATTTGGGTCATTGTTGACCGACTCACCAAATCCGCGCACTTCCTAGCCATGAAGGAAACCGACAACATGGAGAAACTCGCACAACTCTACATCAAAGAAATCGTAGCCCGATACAGTGTACCCTTATCGATTATCTCCGACCGAGATGGCCGTTTTGTTTCTAGATTTTGGCGTACTTTGCAAGAAGCATTGGGAACGCGTTTAGACATGAGCACCGCATATCATCCACAAACCGACGAACAAAGCGAACGCACAATTCAAACCTTGGAAGACATGCTACGAGCTTGCGTGGTTGATTTCGGAAAAGCTTGGGACAAGCACTTACCTCTCGCTGAGTTCTCTTACAATAATAGTTATCACGCGAGTATTAAAGCCGCACCTTTTGAAGCGCTATATGGCCGAAAATGTCGTTCACCTCTTTGTTGGGCCGAGGTAGGCGACGTGAAAATCACCGGACCCAAACTCATTCACGAAACCACCGAGAAAATCGTTCAAATCCGAGATAGGCTTAGGACGGCCCGAAGTCGTCAAAAGAGCTATACCGACAAACGACGCAACGATCTTGAATTTCAAGTCAGTGACCGAGTAATGTTAAAATTCGCACCTTGGAAAGGTGTAATACGCTTTGGGAAACGCGGGAAGCTAAATCCGCGGTATATTGGTCCTTTCGAAATCTTGGAGCGTGTTGGAACCGTTGCTTATCGTTTAGATCTTCCGCCTCAACTGAGTTCCTGTCATAACCCGACCTTAACCATAAGGATGAATACAATAACATATGATTTCATCGCGAGGTATTGACCTCTATATGCGACATTTTTCAAAAACTGCATTCATTTTTACAATACAAACCATAGCTTTTATTACAAATACAAGGTTTAAACAACTTAATAATGATTATCGTTTAGCGATAATCTTAGACTTACAAACTTTACATGTGATAATAACAATACGACCTCCAACATATTTTACATTACAAATCCTCCGATATGCAGTTTTATTTTTGACACAAATATGCATACTCAAGATCTTGCTTAAATTCAACATGTTGCAGCGGAAGCTTTTAGTTATCACCTGAGAATAAACATGCTTAAAACGTCAACATAAAGTTGGTGAGATATAGGTTTAATGCCGGCAGCGTTATAAATATAGACCACAAGATTTCATATATAAACGTTTTAATAAAAATATTCTAAGTTGTTGAGCACTTGATAACCATACTTAACATTTAATCAACGTCGCATATTCCCTTTATTATGAAATCTTACTACACCGTACCAAGTGTAGTTACCGAAATGAAGTACTGTGCAACCGTTGAATACTGGTCGTCCAGTCCGGTTGGGGTTGTCAGGCCCGATAGATCTATCAACAGGATTCGCGTTTACAATACCTCATGTAAATAATAGTTACCAAGTTACAGGGAAGTATGCCAGTGGTACAACTCAACGTAGAATATATATTTTTAATCACTTGTGTCCATAACGTAAATCATAAAATGCATGTATTCTCATCCCGAAATATTTAGAGTTTAAAAGTGGGACTATATACTCACCTTTTCCTTGAAGGTATTTAACTCGACTTGGTCTCCGATAGATATCACGAACCTAACCATATATATAATATATCAACATATTTTCTTTTCAAGTAATCGTTACATATATATATATATATATACTTATAATACTTTTAATATTTTCTTAGTCCGTAGTTAGCAGTCTGTTGTTAATGGTCCATAATTAGTTGCTCAATAAAATAAATAAAGACCCCATCGTATTCGTATTGATCAGAATTAATCTCGACCCATGGTACCATGTTGTCAAATGACGTGTTGCGTACATAAAGTACCGTGTTGTCAGATGACGTGTTGCGTACAATCATGAGGTCTTATGATTAATCTTCTCGTGTTGTTTACGGGTGGTCCTGGAATATATAAAATCAAATCATAAGTAAATATATATTAAATATTATGTTAATTAGCCAAGATATGATTAATCCAATTTTGTCATAATATGATATATTACAGGTTTTGAAGTGTTTTAAAAATCAAATTAGAAGGATCTATTTAGTTTGCGAACAGGTTTGAAATCATTCAAACTATGTTCTTGTTGTTAAAAATTTTATAACACAAAATAAGATAGCTATATAAATATGAATCGAATAAGATTATGAATAAGGTTACTACCTCAAGTTACTTGGATAAAGCTACTGGAAAAGATAGAAAATAATCTTGATCAAACTTTCTTATGATGATTATAGGTTGTTCATGAAGCTAGTTCTTCATGAGTATTTGCTGAGATTGTGAAGAACACTTAGAGTTCCTAAGAGTGTGTTTTTGTTTGGTTAGAGAAAGATGGTTGTAAGAATGAAATGAAAAACCAAGGTGATGGTGATACTTATAGGACAGTCTGGTTATTGAGGGAACAAGGACAAATTATTGTGTTGAATTTTTGAGTAATAATGTATGCTAGCTTACAAATAAGATTCCCTCTTATCTAGGGCAGATCTAAAGCTGATAAGGATATTGATTTGATGTGTATTTACCAATAGTAAATACGTATGGATGATGGGTATGATACGGTAAAAGAAGCTCAAAATCGGGCTTTTATTTTGGGTCCAACCGGGCCAAAAATAAAATTTTAAGACATTTTTAATAAAGCAATGTTAGCCCAGCCAGGGGCTCTACCCCTTGGACCCCGCCAGGGTTTACCACCCCTTGGACCCCGCTTATCGGGGGCGCTGCCCCCTAACCCCCGTCATAATCAAGATAAGTTCAAACAAGTGTGCACTCCACACTTCCCCAAACTTGTTCGATATTTATCAAGATTATTTTGGTTACAAATTAATCCCATTACACTTAAATCATATTGGTGACATAAATCACAACACATTATAGATTGTAAGTATATATGTCAAAGAACGTTACATATAGTTATCGTTTTGAAAACTTAAGTTAGTGGTCTCAAAGTATACTTATAACTCATTGTTGTTAGTTCACAATGAAATGTTAAACCATCCTTAAATCATGTTAAATATGTATAGATATGTACATATACATAATCGTATAATTATCGTGTGTTATATAGTTCGTGATATCATTGGTCAAATTGGACGGTCAAACGTTGTGTAAAACTCTTTTCAAAAATATAAGTCTCAACAGTTTGGATTGCTTATCATGTTGGTAAGGTTTAATTTATGTAAATATTAATCTCATAAGTATAGTACGATCGGAAAATTCCGGGTCATTACAGTTCCGTTCATCCTACTTTCCATGTATCTAACTTGAAAAAGTGTTTAGCCGAACCCGAACTCGTCATCCCTCTCGAGGAGCTTACTATCGATGACAAACTTCATTTTGTGGAGGAACCGGTTGAAATTGTGGACACCTCCTTCAAAACGTTAAAACAAAGCCGAATCCCAATTGTCAAGGTCTGTTGGAATGCCAAAAGGGGACCCGAGTTTACTTGGGAAAGACAAGATCAAATGCAAAGGAAGTATCCTCATCTATTCGTAAATTCGGAAACGCAAGATCTCGAGGAAGGAACAACGACTACTACGCCTACTTAAATTTCGGGACGAAATTTCTTTTAAGGAGTACGTAATGTAACATCCCGCCTTTTTCCTGTTACTTTCCGTTTAACTATTTTAAAGTCCGTTATATATTTATAACATCTTTCGTTAATATGCGTTTTAAATTATCTCGATTAGGTAATTCACGCACCCGATTCAAACTTGAGGGACTAAAATTGACACGGGGCATACTAGTTAACTAGGTCAACTAGTCCACCCCAATCACCACCATTCAACCATCTCCATCTCTCTCTCTTTCTCTCTAGCAAGAACACACACACAATTACCAAATTCATTCAATCATCATCTAAGTTCGATCTATGAGGCTTACAACAAAATAAATTACATATTCGTGATCCTCTCTTCATCCTCTTCATTTTGGTACCAACTTCATCTCGTTTGGGTAACATTTCTAAAACTCTATATTTCTCTAAATTCGTGTTTTTGACTTGGAATGGTGTTAGTTAGTGTCTATGGCTCATTGTGATGTCGTGTATGTAATTTGTATGCTTGATCTTGTTATTTGGTGTAACTAGCATGAACACTTGAAATGGGTTAGTTTAACCTTTGATTTTGAATGATAAAATGTGTTTAGATGTTAATGGTTGTGTGTTCAAAGTGTTAGTTACTTCATTAACTTCGTTTTGGTGTGTTGATTGACATGAAAACCTTACATTAACATGATTATTGGTTTTGAAATTTTGGTTAGGGTTTGATAAGCTTTATATGAACTTTTGATGTATCAAATGCTATGAAATATTGTTGATAAGTGTTTTGTTGCAATGTGTGTTTGATTACCTTCGAAACGGCATATCATACATGTAAATTGGTTACCCGAATCATGAAATGCATTTTTAGAACTTGAACCTTTGATTATGAACGTTTAATGCTGTTTTGGGTTGTTGTAGGTGTTAAATTACTTGTTGAAATGTGTTTAGTTGTCTTCCTAGTCAAATTACCATCCCAACGGTATAAAATACTTGACTTGATTGTTTGCGGATCATAAATTGTGTTTATTTGGTTTTTGGTTCGTGTACTTAGAAACTTACTGCATCAGACTGGAATACCAACCTGGACGCCATCCAGATCCTTGGACGCCGTCCCATATTTCAAAGCTGGACGCCGTCCAGATATTTGGACGCCGTCCCAGCCTTCAAAGCTGGACGCCGTCCAGAAAATCTGGACGCCGTCCAGATACACTGGCAGGCCTCTGTCTTCGTTGGTCATTTTACGAAAAATGTTTGCTATGCTATGGACCTCCGATTCACATGTAACTTGTTCTAACATGCTCATATATGATTAAAAACCTCAGAAAAATAGTTCAGGACCCGACCCGAACGTGTTGACTTTGACCCGACCTAAGTTGACTTTTAATCAAACTTAACCAAATGTTTGTGAAATCGTTCTAACATGCTTTTATACTTGTACCTTGCATGAAACATGAAAATTTGATTCACATGCTATTATGATCGAGTCTTAACGAGCCATAGGACTAATTGAACATCTTTGACCTATCGTGTGTACCGTTATTGATACAACCTATTGTTTAGGTCAAGACTAGCATTGTTCTTTGCACACGTTTACTTGTTGAAGTACTTTACTACTCGTGCACTCAAGGTGAGATCATAGTCCCACTTTTACTCTTTTTGAACTTATATTTGGGATGAGAAAACATAAACATTTCTTTTACTAAGTGAACACAAGTACAGGAAAACAAACATTCTACATACGAGTTTAGAACGAAATCCTCAATTCGATTATCATTAGTTACACTTGCAGGGTGTAAGTGTAGGCGTGAACTTATGTTGTATGGCCATATGGGTTTGACAAACCCTCATCTCGGACGGTTCGCTACCGTCCACAGATGAAATATATTTTCGAGAAACAGTGTTGTTCTAGCACTATGAATGGGGTATCAACGGACAGAATGTTAAGCCTTGATAATTGGGTGCTCGTGAATATTAACTTTTAGAATGTATTACTATTTTATCTTTGATGTAAATCTTGTGGTTCGACTTACTTTTACTCACTTACTTACTTAAACCTATGATTTCACCAACGTTTTCGTTGACAAATTTCTATGTTTTTCTCAGGTCCCTGAACGTTTTGTGATACATGCTTCCACTCATTATTTTGATACTTGCATTGGATGTCGAGTATATATGCATACATGGAGCGTCTTTTGGCTACTTTTAAATTATGTCGCATAAGTTTCATTTGTACTTATAACTTTGTAACGTAACTTGTGGTGGAACTATTCTCGTAAACTTTAAACAATCTTTACATTTGAAATGAATGCGACATATCTTTTGGTCAAACATTGTTTTAAAGACTTATGACCACGTAACGGGACCTAAGTAGACGGCGCCGTCAATGACGATTTTGTCGGGTCGCTACAATATATATATATATATATATATATATATATATATATATATATATATATATATATATATATATATATATATATATATATTTTGAAACCATCATAAATCTTTTCGCATTAAGCTATTATGTATGAATTGAAAAAGGGTAGATACTACTCGGTTAAATTCATATTACTAATATGCTATAATCCTTCGATTAATGACTTAACCATCGTTAACCACAATATCTATTTCAACTCAATGAATTCCGTTTCATAATAAACTAAGTTTATTATTCAATTACATGTTTGATTTTACACTTTCGATATACTTGAAACTTTCTAGAAAACATCATTCGTACCTTGCGAAGTTAGCAAGAGTTCCATGAGCATCATCACGATCCACTGAGGAAATATCAATAAGAATAAATAATAAAATATTGATCACAATAGTGAAATACTCTGTGAAGATTATGTAATCTCTAATGTTAGAGATTATTCATTTCTAGTTCCAGTCAAAAAATTAAATGAGTTTAATTTAATATTAACTCATTAAATCTGTATTACATCTGAAGAAAATATACATACATATATTTTCATAAAGACTGTGATAAAATCCTCTTGTACAAAATTTATTTGTGAATTTTTTTAACGGGTAGGTAATACCCAAGAGATATATAAATTCACAATTAATATGTTACATTCTTTGATTCTGATTCAGCAAATCATCAACTATACTCACTACTTTCACAACGATATACATTCTTTCATAGAAATCAAAACAACCATTCTCGTCCAAATTCAATTTCATATTCTAATCAGAATCCAAGTCAAGACTCAACAGAGGACATTACTCTTAAATCTTTACATCTTTCAAAGCTATACTTTGACTTCAAAACTGTGCTAGAACATCATATGTATATTAACGATTATAATCTGTGTTCAAACCCTCCGAAATTCCTG